>NC_089438.1:300000-600000 GCF_026210795.1 Rhizophagus irregularis | reverse complement strand
ATTATTTAAATTTTATTATTTAAACAATTACATAGTCTTACTAATGTCCTATTTTAGATATCTTATTTTAAATTTAAATTTAATTATTGATCAAATATATCTCAAATATATTAGTATAAAAAGGAAAATTATTAATATTTAAACAGGTGGAAAATAAATAAGCTTCTAAACTCCATATGAAATGTAAAATTTATATATTACTCAACTATTAAGCTGATTAATCTTTAGATACAGTTGTTATTTAAAGGTAGGTTGAAAATGAGGCGCAGCCTAAAAAACTATCAGCCCAACCAAAACATTTAAATACATTGAGTGAAATATTGGTAGTTTCAAATATTACAGTTTTACATTTAAATGATCAAATAATAATCATCAAATATGCATAAAAAAATTTAAAATCTTTATTTATATAGAATATTCGTAAATATAAATCCAATAAATCTACTGTATATATAATATAATATACTAGTACGTAAATAAAAAAACTAAAGATAATAATTTATAAAGCATAACTGATAATAATAAAAGAAAAATAAAAGTAAAGCCAACTTCAAACACACAAACTAATAATTTAAACCCTTTAACTCTAACTTTCATGTAAAAGAAAACTTCATTCAATATTATATTCACTATCTTGACAAATTTCCTTTAGTTCTATAAAAAAAATAGATTAGATAATTAGAAAGGAAATATTAGTAAAATTACAAATAAATAATAACTTACCAATTCACTTAATTAAACAATCTAAACATTCTGAAACTGTATATTATGTATTCATAGTATTTAAATGTTAACAAATGTAAATAAAATAATTACAATAATGACAATTAAGAGATACTTACTTGGATCTGATGTTGATTGAGCAGTATAATTAGCATCTAATAAAAATAAAATAACATAAATATTATAAAGTGGATTACATGTTAAAACAAAAATTAAATTTAATTACCTGAACTGAATTGAAAAGATGATAATAAATCTGAAGAATTTACTGGTTTTGGAAGATTTTTAAAATTTAAAAGTCTACTAGTATAAAATGCTTGTGGGTGTGTTTGGAAGCTTTTGGATTTATCTACATTTGACCTATTTTTGAATCTTTCTTTTCTAATTTTATCACATTCTTTTATTTGAGAATATATTTCACTATTTTGACTATTGTCACCATTTTCACTATCTTTAGCATCTTCACTATATTCACCATCTTCATAATCTTCGCCACCTTTACTATATTTTCTAATTTCATCATTCCATTTTGTTAATATCTGATACAATTCTTTAGTGGTTGGTCTATTTTCTATTTCAGCATCCCAACATTTTATTATCAAATCTGTAAGTAACTTTGGTACATCATTAGAAATTGTTGGTCTAAGTCCCATACATATTTTAATAGCTAAAAACTCATCATGAGGAATATCATTAAAAGGAATTTCTTCAAAAAGAAATTCATTCATTATTATTCCAAATGAGTAAATATCTGCTGCTTTTGTATATTGGTATCCGCGTAAAACTTCTGGTGCCATATATGGTAATACTCCATAAATTCCTTCTTCTTTAGCTGGTTGCTTTATATTTGCTGGTTGACACATACCTAAATCACTTATATATGGGTTGTTAACACCATTATATAATATATTGCCTGAATGAAAATCTTTATGAACTTTCCCAGAATTATGAACATCTAGAAGTCCTCTTGCAATTTGTTGTAATTTATCAATTTTTGATTTGTAATTGATATAATTTTTAGATTTATTTAAATAATCTCTCAAATTTCCAAAGCTACAATAATATAAAACCATCATATACTCTTTATTATTTGGATCTTGAGTAATTCCATAACATTGAACAATATCAGTAAGATGAATCTGAAGATGAGATTTAATCTAATTATTATCAAAAAGAAAAAATTTTATTAATAAATAAATGCGAATAACAAACTTTATATATAAGACAAAGTTTAAATTACCTCATTTAAAAAATCTGAACATATATCAGAAGAATTATTCAAACTTTTTAATGCACATTTATAACTATATCTATACCACTTTTGATTTTCAATATCCCAATATTCAATATTTCCTTCAAGCCATTCTGCTGAATAAATCTTACCAAAACCACCTTCTGCAATATAAGTGACATTTTGAAATTTTTCAAAAGGTATCCATTCAAGACATTTTTCATTATGTACAGCATTAAGTTGTGATTGTTGTATAAATTCGTCAATATGTTTATTTCCACTAGTCCAATTTTTAAAGTTATCCTTAAATCTTTTAGCATTACAAGATTGACACCAATATTCTCCTGTGCCAGGTTCTTTACATTCTCCACATATTCCATATACTTGTCTTCTTTTTTCTAAATCTTCTATATAAACTATTCTTTCATCTACATTTTCTGATTCAATAGTTGAATCAATAGTAGAAATTGTAACATGGCTCTTTTAATAGACAAAAAATTATTAATATTTTTAATTACAAAAATTCAATAAATAATTATAATTATTAAAAATATTAAATTGCTATTACCTGATATTTATCATCATACTCCCATAAATTTTTTGGCTTTTCATCCATATTAATTAATTTGAGTTGTGAATTTATAATTTTAATTTTAGTTATATAAATAAATAACTATGTTACTCGAAATAAATTTCAGAATTATTAAAAGTAAAAGAAAAAAAAAATTTATGAATTGAACGAAATTCAATAAATTGCGCACATTTGTATTACCCATTTGTATTACTATTTGTACAACTATTTTATACAAACATTACTATTGTTGTGATTTTGTGACAAAGAAAATTCGTAAGCATCAGCTGATCATCATAAAATAAACCTAACCCGAAATGGTTAAAATGATGGTTACATAAGGAGATTCAGGTCCAAATTTAGACAATACTTTGTAAAGTTCAAGTAAAAAATATTAATTTTTCGGTAATGTATACGTTATAGTCGTTATGCGTATATCATTATAATTTTTTTTCAAAAATAAAGTGGTAATAAGCCTATAAAAAAAACTTTATACTAAAACCATTGTCAAATTATATATCAAAAATAAATTTAGTTTGAATAAAAAATTTTAATAAATTTATTTTAATCAAAACTAGATGATGACGTTTGATCATTTTTTACATAAGCTTTTTTTTTGTCTTTACGCTAGGAAAATAATATTTAGATTAATAATAATATTATATGATTAGTTAAATGAACCTTGTCTAGTAAATATGATAAATGATGAAATGTAAGGTATTTCATAATATCCATATAGAGAAGTTATTACTACGAAGTTGACCAATATCGAAAATTTTATTGCATATACATGAATCAATAATAATTTTGAAAAGGTTATTATGCAATTTTAAATTAGGTAAATTTAAAACAAAGGAAATATTATTTAACGATATTTATTTAATTTTGTATCGATAGATGTATTTTTTGAATTGAGGTCTATCATCATAATATCTTCCATATTACTAACCTTTGATGAGGCGTAAAAAAATTAAGAATGAATAAAGTGTAAAATTATATAAAAATATTAACAAATGTTTTTTAAAAAAGACAATCTCCCTACAAAAAATTTTATCCGTTATGTCTGTAAAAACTCTGTAAATATGGGCCTTTCCCGGATCCATTCACAGAAAATGTAAATAATTCGACAAATTCCATGATAAAAGATGGAAAATAAAAACGGATTGATTTTTTTTACTGGGTCTAACACGTTCTGAAATTACAATTCACATAATTTATATTAACTGAATTAACTACAATAAAAATACATAAAATGAAACTTTTCTATAATAATTAATTTATTTTATTTATTAACCTTTATTTGAAATAAGAAATTTTTGAAAACTGCAAAATCCAAACCGAATATGATCAGCCAAATTTAATTCAGATAATTACACTAAATATATAAACACAAATATGAAAATAATTATTTAAATAATAAAAAATTTAAAAAAATGCAAAAATTAAATAATTAATTATACTTACTTGCATAATGACGAGTCCATTCTCGAGCAGTAGCTTCATAATGATTACGATTATTCTTAAACACATTAGAAATGTCAGGATCAAGTGAATTTGCTAACGTCAAGATGAAAATAATTATATAATCAATTAAAATAATAATTACATGGAATATACATTATACAGTATGACGAAATACCTGGGATTGGGTAAGTCAACAATGAACAAATTAACAAGAGTACTTGAATAATAAAAATTTGATTAAAACCTTTTTTTATATAAAAGAGTTAAAAAGAGTTGTAACTATTTTTGTAACCGATTTACCTGTTGAAATAGTAATCCTCGGATACCATTTATTCATTAGAATATCCAGGCTTATAAAACCACTATTGTTGATATTCGGATGATAAATTCTTGTTATAAACCGAACCTAATGTAGAATATGTAAGTACGTAATTAAAATAAATTACAATTGCATAAATAAATATACCTTTGGTGGTTTAAACGGATAATCTCTCGGAAATTTAATATCAAGGAAAAATATACCTCCCGAGTATGGGGAATCAGACTTATCAAAATTATAATATCAGGTAGTTAGAATAAATTAATTGTCTCAATTTGATATACAAACTGTTACTTACAGGGCCCATAATTGTAGCTTGCCAATGAAAAAGATCATCGTCAATAGGACCGGTATTAATAGATGATGGTGGGTTACATCCTATATCATACAATTCCTAATAATTTAATGTGGATAATGTTAATAATTATTTTCTTCAAAATTCGGTAGTAAAAAAAAATTGATTCTTTCTCATAACTTTATTAAGTCTTTTAAGTGCCATTTCGTTAAGAATGTGAAATTGGGAAAGGTCTTTTTAAATTGTGTATATCATTCAAATACGCCATTTTTATCCTAATTAGTTATTAGCATAAAGAATCTGTGAAACGTTGCTTAACTTTATTCGAACTAATTTATATTCGGTATGATGATCGAGTACTAATAAGTAAAAGAAAAAATTTTAAACACATGATTTCAAACACGTGATATTTGCCATTTTAATATCGATATTTTTTTTTTTCACTACGAGAAATTAAATTTTTTTTATAAAAGTGTGATAATGAAAAACTAATAATTAAACAACAACTTATCTTTTTATCATTTTTTTAAAAAAATCAAACTTTTTTTTATTAAAAATGATCGGGATCACGTAAAAACTTTATTGTATTAAATTACATGAAAATTAACGAAAATAAAAAAAAAACTATTTTTTTAATAATTGAATTTTTTTTGTAAAAATAATTTGTAAAAATTAATTGAATCGAAAATAGATGCCAATGTAAAGCAATAACTAAATATTTTTTTTTAATGAAATTTTTATTTTTTTTAAAAAAAAAAAATTCTTTATTATTTGAACTAATTTTATATTTGTGATGTACACGAAAAATTTAAATGAAAAGAAAATTTTACAGATTTTTTAGAATTCTCTAATTATAATACTGATTAAAATATTGTTATTGACTTAGTTATCGTACATTTTATAGTTTTTTATATTAAATATTAATTATTTAGTGTGACATCATGTTATAGTGCTAGTATGTTAGTACCTTTAAGTTTCAAGAATGCTAATTTCTTATCCTAACAATCCTAACCATTTATAAACATCTACTGTAGTTTAAACAACAAATTGTACAAATTGCAAATCCCTTAAAGGTATTTAATCACGAAATTGGTAGTAAATGTTTAAAATTTCAATATTTTTAGAATTATAAAGTTTTTTTTTTAAAAAAATAAGTAATTCATGTAATATTATTTAAAAATCATTATACTATATACTCTATTATTTACTATATATTATTTAGATAATTTTAGTATTAATATATAAAAATAGGATTCAATTTTGTGGCTATACAGTTATGGCTTTTGTATCCCAATTTTGGGCTTTGATATTATATGTGGCAAAGTTCCAGATGATAGTCCCAATTATAAAATTAAATGTGTAAATTTTTCATTTGTTCATTTTTAAAATTATTTAAATATAAATAAGTCTAAAATTCGTTGATTTTTACCTTTATTTCCCTATTGATATTTTCCCCCTTTCTTTATTGAAAAACATCAAAATTTTACTTGAGGGTATAGATTTCTTGATGATTTAGACAGTATAAAAAATGTCTATACAATAAAAAAACTATAAATTAATGTGATGCTATATAATTATCTCTTTTTTGACATTTCAAAAATGTTTGAAGGGCAAAAGAGATCACACAAAAAGCTTATCAGTCATAAAAGTTGCAATAAATCCTTCATTGAAAACGTATGATATGAACTTATTACAATTATAAAACAATTACATAAATTTATGACTATACATACCCTATAACTCATAATTAGATTCAACTCATTCTACTGATAAATTTTTGTTTAAATATATTTTTCTAAAACTTTAAAATACTATACATAGAAATTTTTTCTAATAACAATAAACTTTGTTTATAGAGTTGAAAAATTTTTCACTACAATGAAGTTTACTAGAGATTCTGAAAATTGAAATCTTCAAATAATATTTTTAATGATTCAATTAATGAATATGATACAGAAATCATCAAATCAATTACAATTAGATCTCAAATACTACCAAAAACTTTTGAAGGTAACGCTCATATTACATTTGATTGGGCCTAAAATGTGCAAGTTCATTACTCACCATAACAAATAGGATCCTTGATATCATTATGAAAATTTCAACATTATATTTATATTAAAGAAACTTAGTAATTGAAAAAAAATGATTTAGGCAATTTCTTGTGATCTTCTTAAGACATTTAGGGAAAAATAACAATAAAAGGTAATGATCTCAGCTACCTTTAAAATGATGGCATGAAAATCTACTTACTTTAATTACTAATAATAGAATCTGGTGCAGCAAGTGAGTCAGTATTTGATAATCACCATGTAATATTACCTTTGATGGAGTAGAAAGAATGGATTAAAATGCCGATGTTAATAATGAAATCAAATTACAAATTTACTGAACTAAACATATCTTAATTATTAATTTGTTCAGCTCTATCTGATATTCTTTTTGTAAAACTGGTCATTTTTGACCTACTAGAATTTAACATTTTAATTTCAGAAAAATAAATAATCTTCAAATTACAACCATAGTAGTATTTAAAGCTGGACTGAACTCATCTATTTTTATTTAAGATATGAAAGAGGCAAGATTACTTGGGAGGAATTAAGCAAAGTTTGGAGTGGTATTATAGATAGGAAAAAAACTCTCTCCTAGACTAAATATTTGGAAAATTAATTTTTACTAGATTTACCATCCAAAATTTCAGCTCTGGATATTATTTGTGCATCACAATACTGAACTGCTAGACTTAATTTACCACCTATGAGTTTTGATGAATCTTCACAAATATTCACTCAGTTCATTATATATGAAATATTTGTAGAAACAAAAAGTAATATTAATTTCATTCTTTATATTTCTCTTTATTGTGATCCAAGAGGAATACTTTCCAAAATTAGTGTATTATAGTTACTATGGGTGAAATGTACTACCTCTTGTCAGTACCTCTGAAATAAGTAATGAAATAACAAATTCTTAAAATTATTTTTAATTTTAATTAATAGGCTCAAAGTTTATTACAGCCATACTAAATTCCAGAATTCCGGTGACAAATGTAAAAAGACCAGAATTTACAAAATGTCAAAGTATTAATTGAACATCATCGTTATGAAGAAATGTCACTATAGTATGAGAAAATTACTCTTATTGTGCTATATTTTATAACGGGTTGATGGTGGACAGAGCAAAAGCATGACTCATCATCATTAATCTTACGTTACATGGACTGCTTCAGATAGTATTTTGGTAGAAGTTTGGCATATGGCTCATATAATCAAAATAACTGATGTATTTATGGTGTAAGTTACAGTATAACTTACACTTCGTATAACTTATTTTTTAGACAGCTTATACCTAGTGTAATTTACAATAAGTATAAAGTTACATGCAGAGGGATTATTGTATATAAGCATGCTGGAAAAAGTGATGCATTTTTTTTTTAGTTTTTAGTTTTAGTTTTCACTATTGGCAGATCACCAAGGGAGGCAGCAATATTCTTTTTCTCATTTATGCATTGATTAGATTATTAGGATTTATTACACACATTTATTGTATTACATTTATTATTATACATTATACATTTGAATAGAATATACATTTTATTTCAAATAACCTTTAATTTATTAATAATCACAATTCTACACTTTACAGTATTTGATAAACTGTTCTATTTCTATTACATGACACTGATGCAAACAGATAATAATACTTACTTGAACAAATTGAATAAGAGTTAAAATTTGAGAAGTGTTTGATAATAATACTGATGATGCATACTTTGATTGATTTTGGAATTCACATTGCTATCATGATATCATGATTATCCTCATCTGAAAAATACACAGTTATTTTATAATGAAACTTCACTAGTTCCATTTGTATAATATATTAGATAATTAATGTTATACTATAAATAAACTTTTATATGAGTTTGTATTTAGAATTCTGTAAGATGATATATAGTACAAAAATTGAAGGTATTTTAAGATGTATAACAAATGTTATAATCATATGTAATTGTATATTAGTATTGAAATAGTATTGATGTAAAATATTTTTTAGTTTATGTTCTTGTAAAATTTTTAGTGATAAAACTTATATGAAATATTTTTTTTTATTGTAAATAATAAAATGTAAATAATAAAATAATAAAACAATAAAGTATAATAAAATATATCCCATTAATTTTAACATATGTGGAAATTTATAATTTTTATTCAGATAAACTACTATATAGTAAGCAGATTATGAATTTTATTATATCATTGACAAATATATAAAAGTTATCTTGAAAATATTCTTCAACCAGTTTATGATATATCATATCTTTTCCAATTATGAACTACTGTTTATATATAACCATCAAATCTATACGTCAATTTTGTATGCACTATAAATACATTCAGGATAATTAATTTTAATAATCATATGATAGCAAAATTTATAATGATTACTAACTTAAGTGACAGGTAAGACAAATTAAAATATTATGATCAATAAATCAATATATAATTTTAGTCAAATTAACATTATTTAAGCATCTGATTGACTTTGAATGATAATTGAATATTGGCTATATAATAAATGTGAAATATAAAAGTTATTTTTAAAAAAAAAATTGACGGAATTTGGATAAATCTATTTAAATAACTCCTGTACGATTTGTTGAAACATGATATAAAAATAATTACCTCAGCCATACTGGATAACATAAACTTCAATATTATTACTTAAATTAAATCGTTATACTATATTATTGTCATAAAATGAGAATTCTAACAAACAGACAAAAATTTTAAGAATATTTACAAGTAACTAATAATAATATAAGTATACCTTTTATTTCTGTGACTAAATTTCCTGTTTGTGGAAAATTCTAGTACCATTAAATGTGTATACAGCATTTCAAAGTTCCAGTGATTGATTATCAAAGTTTAACTTTGGAGTTATTTTCACTTTCAACTTCTTTGTTTCCTTTCACTTCAAGATAATTTAAGCAATCATGCTTCAGATTTTATTTTTACTTATAAAACAATTTAATATGTTAGTGATAAATCTTTGTTAATTATTTAAAAAAAATACATAGAATAAATTATTATCAAGATGATATTATCTTGCAAATAATTCTGACTAATTTATAACTATTTGTTTGTTAAGCTTTTATCGTTAGATTTGACTTAATATAATACATTTAAAATGTCTTTTAAAATCCTCGATTTTTATTAAATGTAACCATTTAAAATTTATTTTTAACCAATATACAATATATAAAAAGATAATTTAATAATGTTATTTAGTTAAACTAATTTCTCTAATTTGAAAAGAAAACTTCATTCATTTTCATCATCTTAATTCATTTCATTAAGATCTATAAAAATAAATAAATAATAATATATATATATTATATATATATATAATAAAGTATTGATAAAATAAAATATTAAGGAATAAATATATTACCTGATTCATCTAATTGGCAATCAAAACCTTCTGAAACTATAAATCAATTAAATTAGTAATATTAATAAAATATTAACTTATTAATTGTATAAATTACCAATAAATATAATTACTGACATAATGTTGATTGAATAGCACCTGTTTATAGAAAATATACAATAATTAGCAGCATAAATATACTTTTTTATTAAAAAGAAATTAAATTAAATTACCTGAATTTACTGGTTCTGGAAGATTTTTAAAATTTAAAAGTCTGCTAGTATATATTGCTTGTGGATGTGTTTGAATATTATTAGATCTTTTTTCACTTATTCTATTTAATTTGATTTTATCATCATATTCATCATCAAATTCTATCAATTCCACAAGTTTTTGATACAATTCCTTAGCAGTCAGTCTATTTTCTGCTTTAGCATCCCAACATTTAGTAATCAAATCCGTAAGTAATTTTGGTGTATATTTAAAAATATTTGGTCTAAGTCCTTTACATATTTTAATAGATAAAGCATGATTATGAGGAACATTACTATAAGGAGTTTCTTCAGATATATATTCATTCATCATTATTCCAAATGAATAAATATCAGATGCTTTTGTATATTGATATCCACGTAAAACTTCTGGTGCCATATAAGGTAATACTCCATAAATTCCTTCTTGTTTAGCTGATTGCTTTTCATTATTTGCTGGTTGACACATTCCTAAATCACTTATATATGGATCTGGATTAAATAATATATTGCCTGAATGAAAATCTTTATGAATTCTTCCAGCATTATGAATATCAAAAAGTCCTCTTGCAATTTGTTGTAATCTAAAAATTTTTAAATAAAAACTTAATTTATTATTCATATAGTAATTTCTCAAATTTCCATCTTTACAATATTCTAATACCATTATATAATCTTTGGTATTTGGATCTTGAGTTACTCCATAACATTGAATAACATCATAAAGATAAATCTGAAGATGAGATTTAATCTAATAAAAATATTGAAAGTGAAATTTAATAATATGTCAATAATACACAAATAAAAATAAAAGTACTAATAAATAGATTACATTTCTTATTTTAATTACCTCATTTAAAAATTCTGTACTTATACAAGATGAATTATCCAAACTTTTTAATGCAACTTCTGTATTACTATTCCTTTTCCATTTTTGATTTTCAATATCCCAAAAATTAATACATCCTTCAGGCCATCTGGCTGAATAAATTTTACCAAATCCACCTCTGGTAATATAAGTAACATCTTCAAAATTTTTAAAAGGTATCCACTCAATATAATTTCTATAATGCACAGCATTAAGTTGTGATTGTTGTATAAATTCATCAATATCTTTATTTCCACTAGTCCAATTATTAAAGTTATCCTTAAATCTTTTAGCATTACAAGGTTGACACCATTTGTATCCTGTACCAGGTTCATTACATTCTCCACATATTCCATATACTTGTTTTCTTTTTTCTAAGTCAGTCATATAAACTACTTTACTATCTGACTCTTCTATTAATTCAGTAGTTGAATCTATAGTAGAATTTGTAATGACATGGCTCTTTTATAATAAATAATTAAAAAAAAAAACTATTACTATTTAAAAAATAATGTTATTAATAATAATGATAACGTGAACTGTTTTTACCTGATATTCACCATTGTAATTCTCCCATAAACTTTTAAAATTTTCTTTAGAATTCATTTTGGATATTTCCATACGATTTGGGTTGTATATATATAGATTGCAATCTATCTATTAAATTCAAAGATAACAAATAACGTTACTTTAATAAATAAAGCGTAAAAAAAAAAGTAACGGAGTTCGGGTAAATTTATTCGCAAATAAACTCTTGTGCAACATGTGTAACATTTATTAAAAATTTCTATAAATAGTATAGTATAACTGTATAAACCTGGGTTACAATTGATCGGCATAAAAAAATTTTCGCAAATGGGTTAAGTCATTATTTAATCATTCTAGTCAATATTATGCTTTTGATAATAATATAATAATAAATTAACTAAGATTGTTTGCTAAAATTTATAGATAATATTAAAGTTAATAATTTCTAACCCAATCCTGTAATAATAAATAAACTACTTTTATTTAAATGAAATCATTATATTACTTAGTAGGCATTGAAAAAAATGGCTCTACTTTTCTTTGAATATAAAATCATAAAATTCAATTGGATGATTCAGTTATTAATTATTATCATGTAAAAAATTGCTTTACTTAAATGAGTTATCATTTATAAATTTCGTTATCATATGACTTTTTCCTTTTGTCGATCCGTAGTGGAATTGTCATGTGATACCGATGAATAATTATAGTAATCATAAACTCTAATTTTCACAGTTACGAAATTTTTGATTAATTACGGTGAATAACAAATAAATATTTTATGAAATTTTATTAGAATTAAAATCAAATAATTCATCATCGTTATATTACAGTACTAATCGGAAAAAAAAATTTTTGGATCATTAATTAAGAATACATATTTGTAATTAACAGAAAATAAAAATGAAATATATTAAAAAAAAAAAATCTTTTTTTGCATTTGACTTTGATCAATTAAAATAAATATAGTTTATATAGTTTGATAAATAAAATTAAAAATCCATTTTCACAAGTTTTAAATCATCAAAAACTATCGTTTATCCGTTGAAATACTATGTAAAAAATATTTTAAAATTTTGTATATCATTAAACGTGATTAAACAAGTGGTACGTACCATTTATCAAAAAAAGTTGAATTTTTATTACTCAAATTTTGCGCCCTTTGATCGCAGTTTTTTTACCTTAGCGTTAACTAAAAAAAAAAATCCAAAATATTAATACAGTATTCTCTATAAATTTATTATGCAATATGCATCTTTTAGTTTACATCTTTATAAAATTGATTGTTATAATACTTTTTTTAAAAAAAATAAAAAAAAATTTGAATTTTGTATTAAAAATTTCCTTTAGGTTCATTTCGAAATTTGTATTTGTCGCAACTTGATCAGTTGATCAGCAATTTGCATATTATTATCAAACTGTACGTGAAAAATAAAATTCTTTTTTTTTTTCTAATTAAAACTAATTAAAATAGTAAAAAAAAATATTCCTTTTCCCAGCTGTGGTAATTATTTTGATATAACAGCACATGAATTTGCGAACTCCATAGATTTGGATTTTCCCACGACTGGGATAACTATCAAAATTGACGATATTAATGTGTTACAAATTATATTTCTAAAATAAAAGACCATTTACAAATAAAGACGAGCAACATGACACAAGTTTTCTGGATAAAATAACTTTATTGATTAATTCTATAATTAGCAACTAATTGAAAAACCTAAGGTAAATAGGATTATATTATTTCAAATCTAAGCCAATAATTTCTGAATACTTAGTTTATTTTCTTTATCAGATTTAACTTGATGGAATAAATGGCTTAGATTGATCTGCAAATCTAAAAGATTTGATGATAGAAGTATAATTTTTATTTAAATTAGATTATTTTCTTAGAAAGTAAACAAATTGTACAGTTCTGATTTGTTCTTAACAATAAGTAAATATTCATGAAATTTTATTAGAATTAAAATCAAATAATTCATTATCGTTATACTATTCGGTAAAAAAAAAAATTTGGATCATTAGGATGTAATATTTGTTATCAGCAGAAAATAATAATGAAAATGTATTGAATAAATTGCTTATCTAATATCTATAGTAAGAGAGTTGTGAAAAAAATTTTTTTTTGCTTTTTTTGCATTTGACTTTCATCAATTAAACCAAATGTAGTTTGATCTAAGATCAATTTTATCATTAAAACTATCATTGATCCGTTGAAGTATGTAATTTACTTTCGAAATATTTTAAATTTTATATAATTACTGAAACGCGATTAAACCTTACACCAATGAAAACGTGACATAAATTTGTAAATAAGTTAGTGTACAATGTTTTCTTTAGTAACAACAATTTTATCTTTGACCATTTTTTCTTGACATTAACTTTCCAAAGTTTCAGGTTGTATATGACAGAAACATCATTATAGTTCTTATGGCAGATAAATTTATGATGCTTTCAACTTTGAGATTGTTAAGATTAATCCTATTATTATCAAGTTTGGTATATCCTTCATCTCCTTCATTGAAATGATAATTATAAAAGAATTAGAAGAGCCCCTTAGAATGTAATAATTGAATGACATTTCAATTTTTCCATTTCAATGATATTGCTAATTTGCTATAAAAGTGAATGAATATAAGTTAAGAAATTAAAATAGTAAGTTTCTTTGCAAAACTTACCATTTTGATTTCCAGTCACTGATTTGAAACACTTTGAGACATTTTAAGAAAATAAAATAAAGATAAATATATATATAAAGTTTCAAAGTTAACTTTGAAACTTACCATCTAAAGTCCAATCAAAGCTGAAATTTACAAAAGAAACAAAAAATATCAGTAATTATTTCTTTTAAAAAAGTCAAGATAAAAAATTCCGAAATTTATTACCAAACCCTACAAAAAAAAAAATCAAAGAGAAATATTAATTAATAACTGAAATTGCAAAACTTACATTTCAATACTATAAAAAACCCTATACATGTGTAAAATGTTAATTTTTTTTATAATTTTGATTTAATTAGAAAACATTAACTAAGTTTCACCTTGCAAAAACTTACTATTCTGTGCTTTTAGAGTCCCAATATTGAAATCTATAAAAAAAAATTAGAGAAACATTAGTTAACATTTCCTTTAAAAAAAAAATAGTATAAATAAAAAATTTTTGGTTACAATTTTAAAACTTACTAAGGATTCAATGTCAAAAAAACTATTATAAAAAGAAACTAAAAAGGTTAGTCTAAAAAAAGAAAGTAAACAAAATGTTTATACATTTTTATAAAAATTTGATATATAAGCCGTCATCAATATGATGATGCGCCACGTCCTTTATCATGCAAATTCTTAATAATAAACATGTGAATGAAAATTTTAAAAAAATAATTAATAAGAATTCTACTCAAAATCCATAAGTTTGAATAATGGTAAGAGTTAATTAACTTTTCTCGACTTTTTAATTCTGAGTGCTATCATTTCATTTAAGAAAAAAGTGGAAAATATTTATAATCGGTAAAATATAAGAAGGTAGTTTTGCATATGCGACCAAGTATATATTTATATTTTAATGAATCCTAGAAAAGAATTTCTTTGTTTGTCACAAGGTTTAACAAAATAATTTTTAACGTTCGGTAATAAGATTTTTTGTATATAAAATTCATTATATCTTCGATTATTGACTTATTGTCATAATTAAATATAAAAATGTAAAATAGAAAGAATGGTGTCGAACACTTGGAAACTTGAGTACAACGTTAAATTTTAAGTACAATACTTCTCTATTTCTGGTTATAAGTATGAATAAATATTATTATGGTGTAGTCGAAATGACCGCAATCTGCGATGGCGGTTCACATCCTAAATCGTGTAATTCCTAAATTGCGAGAAATTCAACTTAATGATCATGCGCTATGATATAAAAAATACTTTAAAAGAACCTTCGAAGTATTTTGATTATTTGAAATTATTAATAATTATTAACTTTATTTAAAGTAAATAAATTACTTTCTATAATTACTTCCTATAACTTTCTATAATCATATCAGTTGTTAACTTTATGATAAATTTTAACTATTTCATTTGAGAAAATAATTATTTAGCTATTATTAATGAAGATACAAAATAAAAAATATTTATATATCGACGCATTGAAAATCGCGAAATTCAAAACCGAATATACAAATGATTTAATTCGGATAATTACACTATCATATCATATAAGAAAAAATACATATATATTTAGATAATTAAAAAAAAAGCAAAAGTTATGTGTATCTGCGAGTCCATTCCCGTGCAATAGCTTCATAACGATTATGATCATTCTTATACACACTAGCAATTTCAGGTACAAGTGGATCGCCTAATATTAAAATGACTAATTATCTTAAATAATTGGAATACAAAGTACAATAATCAAATAATTAATTACCAATCGACTCAATGTAATAAGATGAGTGTGATGAAATGAATACCTTGGTTTGGGTAAGTTAACAATTGACAAATTGACAAAAGTTTGAGTAATAAAAGTTTGATTAAAATTTATATATAAAAGATTTGCAACTATAACCGATTTACCTTTTTGAATATTACTGGTGTCCATAGAAGAAAATTCAGATTCATATAGCGACGATTGTCAATATTCAGATGATAGATCCTTGTTATAAACCAAATCTAGTGTGGAATATGTAAGTACGTAATTAAAATATGCTACAATTATATGAATAAAGTATACCTCTGGTGGTTTAAGCAGATAATTTGATGGAAAATAAATATCAAGAAAAAATATACTACCCGAGTATGGGGAGTCAGACTTATCAAAATATAATATCAAGTAGTTAGTAATTGTTTAAATAAATAATTCACTACTTGTTATATAGGCTGTTAAATTCGGCAAAAAAAATACCCACAGGGCCAATAATTGTAGCCTGCCAATGGAAAAGATTATCGTCAAAATAACTGATACTACAAAATGTCGGCGTGTTTAATACTGAATATTGCATTTCCTAATAGAGATATGTAAAAAATTAAAAAAGCTAATAATTATATTCTTTAAATCCGGCAGTTGAAAATACAACAATTATTTACTTTATTAATTCTTTTAAGCACCATATTAGTTGCTTTATCGTTTGGTAGAAAACAAATACTAAATTATATAGTAAATATGTTATTGTCTCTTTATGATAAAAAAAAAAATGTCAGCCTTAAATATTTTAATCCTAAAAAAGAGCGATCATCAAAATACCGATTGTATAACGTTTTACATTTAGTAATATCATTCTATTCTTTTTTTGGAAATATTGTCAGTATTACATAATTCCGGCCTTGAAAGACGCCTGGTTTATGATATAACTAGACAAATACTATTTGTAACGTTTCCATTCCACCAAAACCATTCTAAACAGATGATCGCACAATATCGAAATATTATAACCGTATATACAGTACCTTTTGATACTCGAGCCTCGCTTATAGGAAGTTTCCAATCCAATTTTCTATCGATAATCAACGAAGAACTGGGTTTGTATTTAAGGAATATATATTATTACTTATTATTCTTCAATATTTAGGGTATAATATTTACCGTATAACACTGACTAAAATACCCTGGGTATAAATCAATTTACCCTATTTAAAAAAATTAAATTATACCCGAAGGTATTTTGTATGAAACATGGAAAAATTAACCGGAATTAGCCTAATTCTACCAGAATTAAAATATTACAAACATGTTCGGATCGATTATAAAGACTAATTAATTGAATTAATTATATTATTTCTTCATTTTAAAGTGATATTTGGATAATATTGATTTAGTGATGAAAGATTTTAATTGAAATAGTATGTTGATTATCGTTATCCTAATAAATTAAGGTTGATAAAGAAGTATATGAATATTTTGAAACGAAAAAAAATATATATTGGTATAAATATTTTTTGTGAAATAACTATTTTATTTTATTTAATTTTGTTTTATTACAATAGAGAACAATGAAATTTAAAGTTAAAACGTCTATAGTCCATAAAAGTAGGGATAATAATGAGGTAAAAAATCGGTATTCCAAGAAAAGAGAAAAACGTTAATCAGTGAATATGCAAATTTTTTTTTTTTTCCGAAGGTAACAAAACATAAATAACATAAATTAATTCAGTTATTTTGACCAATTTGATATAAAAGAAGGTCAGTATATTAATTAATAAATAAATATAATATTTTACACTTATCAGTTATAATTTAATCCATGATTTTTTAACTTAAAATAAAAGTATGGAAATACTATCACAAAATTAAAATTTTATTATAAAAATGATTTATTTGATATAAGAAATTTGGGAAAATTATTGTCAGTTTGGAATTTTAAATCAAAAATTATAAAGAGTTTATTTAAATTGTAGTGGAAACCTTATATTGCAGCAGATAATTCATCAACAATTATTAAACCTCTTAGCTTACAACAGATTAAGATGAAATATTTTTTCTTTTAGAATTTCATTTAAGATGATCCGTTTGATGGCTGGTCAGCCCTTATTTCTTAAAAAAGATTTCTAATAGTTTATCTATTTTGCAGCAATACTTAATTTTTTTAAGTTGGAATATGTTTATGACATTATTAATATATAAATAAATAAACAAGACTGCATTATTAAAAAATAGAATGATTATCTTAAAAAATTAGGTATGCAAATGTGATTGCAAAATCACAATATCCTTTTACTGGTTAATAAAGAAATAAATGCAAGTATTAATTAACCAATGTGATTATCCGTTTTTTATCAAAAAATTTGATTACCTGTGCTATTCTTCATGTTCACCAATCACCACCAAAGCTTCTCATCTTTTCGATTATTTTTTAACCAATGACGTTTAATAAAAGTACTTATTGAAAGAAAAGATCAATCATTTAGAAAGTATATTTGTAAATTCTCTTTTTGTTTTCCGAAAATTCACTTTACGTACCAATATAATAAATATTTTTGGACAAACCAAGTTTCCTCATTTTAAACGCTTTCTCTTTTTTTGTAACAAGTAATAAGACAATACTACGAACTGTATGAGACATTATTATATTATGATAAAGTAATTAATATATGGTAATTTGACCTTTAAAAAAAAATAAACAAACTTTAGCAAGAATTACTGTGTGAATAATGTGTTGACCTTTTGCGTGTCGGTACTTTATATGAATAGATATTAGATACTTTATTTCTTGTGCCACGCCGCAACCCGCAGCCGTCGAAACCGAAATTACTTGTCAGACTTTTCCATATGCCAACCTTTTTACTTCATAACAAAATTTGCAAAGAGCAACTATTGTACTGGCGCTTGATACTCTCAAAAGAAATAAAAGAGTTAAAAGTTAAAACTAATTAATTCTTGTCTTTTTTTTCACTTTTATAAGCTAACGATCAACAAGAAAGTTGTATTTTTATAATTTAGTGACATCATCAACATTTCGGACGCTCTAACGGGTTTCTGTTGCCTAATTAATTTAATTAAATATATCTGGCTGAAAATTGGTATCTGCGTTTTGCATAGATAATATTACACAAACAACTATATATACTCGAATAAAGGCGTTTAATTGTATTTACTCTATTTTTTAGGAAGAATTCCGATAAAATTATTTAGTAATGGGTCAAAGTAACGATAAAGGTAAAAGCATATAACATGAATATAGATATCTAATACAAATTGAAATTGCTCTAAAATAAATTTGCAATATAATGAAACTAGTTTCAAAAACTGAGAAAGATGAAGGTAAGAAAATTATTTAACTGCTTGTAAATTATATTTAAATTTTTGAACTATTTCTAAAAATTATTTCACTATATTAGCTCGTAAGTAATAGGTTATCTTATAATCGGAATGATAATTAAATTACTTACTTCTATTATTTTATATAACCAAAATACCAAATAATTTATTTTATTATTAATATTATTATAGTTGGTAAGTTAATAGCTATTTTTTTTTATTGTATTTTACATAATATTTTAAATAACTAAATTTTCAATTAATATAACAGAAAGTAAGTATTTAATTTTTATTATTAATTTAAAAGTATTTATATATAATTTAAACTAATAATATTATTTATTTAAATAATTAGATTGTAAGTTACTGCATATACTTAATTTTTATATACAATTATAATATTTTATTTAACTGATTATAATTACTTCACTTTATAATTATTATTAATTAATAATGCTACAGGGTGTAAGTTATTTGTTTTATTTATATAATATTTACATATAATTTAAACTAACTAAATTCTTTATTCAAATTATGCAAATATTTTAGATCGTAAGTAATTTATTATATTTATATGATATTCACATATAATTTAAACTAACTAAAATTCTTTATTCATGTAATTTCTTTTAGTTGGTAAGTTATAAGTTATTTATTTAATTCTATTATATTTATATAATATTTATATATAATTTAAACTAACTAAATTCTTTATTTAAAAAATTATTCAAATATTTTAGAACGTAAGTAATTCTATTATATTTATATAATATTTACATATAATTTAAACTAACTAAATTCTTTATTTAAAAAATTATTCAAATATTTTAGAACGTAAGTAATTCTATTATATTTATATAATATTTACATATAATTTAAACTAACCAAATTCTTTATTTAAAAAATTATTCAAATATTTTAGTTCGTAAGTAATTTATTATATTTATACAATATTTATATATAATTTAAACTAACTAAATTCTTTATTTAAAAAATTATTCAAATATTTTAGAACGTAAGTAATTCTATTATATTTATATAATATTTACATATAATTTAAACTAACTAAATTCTTTATTTAAAAAATTATTCAAATATTTTAGAACGTAAGTAATTCTATTATATTTATATAATATTTATATATAATTTAAACTAACTAAATTCTTTATTTAAAAAATTATTTATTTATTTATTTAAACTAACTAAATTCTTTATTTAAAAAATTATTCAAATATTTTAGATAGTAAGTAATTCTATTATATTTATACAATATTTACATATAATTTAAACTAACTAAATTCTTTATTTAAAAAATTATTTTTGTAATTTCGTTAGTTAGTAAGTTATAAGTTATATTTAATTCTATTATATTTATATATTATTTAAACTAACTAAATTCATTATTTAAAAAATTATTCAAATATTTTAGATAGTAAGTAATTCTATTATATTTATACAATATTTACATATAATTTAAACTAACTAAATTCTTTATTTAAAAAATTATTCAAATATTTTAGAACGTAAGTAATTCTATTATATTTATATAATATTTACATATAATTTAAACTAACTAAATTCTTTATTTAAAAAATTATTCAAATATTTTAGTTCGTAAGTAATTTATTATATTTATACAATATTTATATATAATTTAAACTAACTAAATTCTTTATTTAAAAAATTATTTATTTATTTATTTAAACTAACTAAATTCTTTATTTAAAAAATTATTCAAATATTTTAGAATGTAAGTAATTCTATTATATTTATATAATATTTATATATAATTTAAACTAACTAAATTCTTTATTTAAAAAATTATTTGTTTAATAATATAGGGAGTATGTTATTTATTTATTTATATAATATTTACATATAATTTAAACTAACTAAATTCTTTATTTAAAAAATTATTCAAATATTTTAGATAGTAAGTAATTCTATTATATTTATACAATATTTACATATAATTTAAACTAACTAAATTCTTCATTTAAAAAATTATTCAAATATTTTAGAACGTAAGTAATTCTATTATATTTATATAATATTTACATATAATTTAAACTAACTAAATTCTTTATTTAAAAAATTATTCAAATATTTTAGTTCGTAAGTAATTTATTATATTTATACAATATTTATATATAATTTAAACTAACTAAATTCTTTATTTAAAAAATTATTCAAATATTTTAGAACGTAAGTAATTCTATTATATTTATATAATATTTATATATAATTTAAACTAACTAAATTCTTTATTTAAAAAATTATTTATTTATTTATTTAAACTAACTAAATTCTTTATTTAAAAAATTATTCAAATATTTTAGATAGTAAGTAATTCTATTATATTTATACAATATTTACATATAATTTAAACTAACTAAATTCTTTATTTAAAAAATTATTCAAATATTTTAGAACGTAAGTAATTCTATTATATTTATATAATATTTATATATAATTTAAACTAACTAAATTCTTTATTTAAAAAATTATTTATTTATTTATTTAAACTAACTAAATTCTTTATTTAAAAAATTATTCAAATATTTTAGATAGTAAGTAATTCTATTATATTTATACAATATTTACATATAATTTAAACTAACTAAATTCTTTATTTAAAAAATTATTCAAATATTTTAGAACGTAAGTAATTCTATTATATTTATATAATATTTATATATAATTTAAACTAACTAAATTCTTTATTTAAAAAATTATTCAAATATTTTAGAACGTAAGTAATTCTATTATATTTATATAATATTTACATATAATTTAAACTAACTAAATTCTTTATTTAAAAAAAATATTTTAGAACGTAAGTAATTCTATTATATTTATATAATATTTATATATAATTTAAACTAACTAAATTCTTTATTTAAAAAATTATTTATTTAATAATATAGGGAGTATGTTATTTATTTATTTATATAATATTTACATATAAAATTTAAACTAACTAAATTCTTTATTTAAAAAATTATTTTGTAATTTCGTTAGTTAGTAAGTTATAAGTTATATTTAATTCTATTATATTTATATATTATTTACATATAATTTAAACTAACTAAATTCTTTATTTAAAAAATTATTCAAATATTTTAGATTGTAAGTAATTCTATTATATTTATATAATATTTACATATAAAATTTAAACTAACTAAATTCTTTATTTAAAAAATTATTTTGTAATTTCGTTAGTTAGTAAGTTATAAGTTATATTTAATTCTATTATATTTATATATTATTTACATATAATTTAAACTAACTAATTTCCTTATTTAAAAAATTATTCAAATATTTTAGAACGTAAGTAATTCTATTATATTTATATAATATTTACATATAAAATTTAAACTAACTAAATTCTTTATTTAAAAAATTATTCAAATATTTTAGATCGTAAGTAATTCTATTAATATTTACATATAAAATTTAAACTAACTAAACTCTTTATTTAAAAAATTATTCAAATATTTTAGAACGTAAGTAATTCTATTATATTTATTATAAGAAAAGAAAATTTCTAAGTTTACACGGGGTGTTTGTACACGGGTCATATAAATATAATTTTTAATAGACTAATTTTTTGTGTTTTAATTTGAAATTGAATGCTACCGACATTATACTCTTTTACTTTATATTCTTATTATATTACAGATAAATATATGTATTTTCACCTGCTCTGCAAGTTTACTTAAGGCATTAAAGAAGGTTTTGAATGCCGTTTTTAATTTACTAATATGACCCGTGTTTAAACACCCCGTGTACAAATAGAAATTGCCTTATTATAAATATTTACATATAATTTAAACTAACTAAATTATTTATTTAAAAAATTATTTAAAATATTTTAGCCTGTAAGTTTTGCATTTTTTAATTATAATAGAATTTTTCTAACTATCACCGGGGGTGATGATCACCGATGACTGAAATTATGACGATCGACCAGCATTAAAAAAATAGTGCCAGTAAAATTTGTTAATTCTGGCCAACGGTGATGATCACCCCCGGTGATTTGAAGTAAAAAACATTATAATAATCTTATATTTTTTGTATTTAATTTATTATAATTATATAATATTTACTCATAATAATTAAATTTTTTTAGTTGGTAAATTATAAGTTATTATATACTATTTATTTAAAATTTAAATTAATTATTTATTTATTATATTAAATTTTTATAATTTTATTTAGAGTAAGTATAATAAATATTGTTTAATATTTAAATTTTAATTGTAAATTTTTTATTTTAAATTTTAATTTTTAATACAACTTCATTTTATATTTAAAGATTTGGTACTAGTGGAAGTAAAATTGTGGATCAATTGATTTCCAAAAATGATTTAAAATGGATTCCTTATGATAAATTTGAAAATATTGAATATCTTGATAAAGGAGGATTTGGTACTATATATAAAGCTAAATTTAGTAATATTGAAGTAATTTTTAAATATTTTGATTATCTTAATAATTCAGATGAAAGTTTAAATGAATTTTTAAATGAAGTATGATTAAATATTATCTTTTTTTTAATATTATAATTTATTTATACTAATTTGCTAATAAATATTATTTTTTATAGTGGAAAATTATTGATTCAAATGAAATTATTAGAATATATGGATTTACAAAGGATCCAGACACTTTGAATTATGTATTAATAATGGAGTATACAAATAAGAATAGTTTAAAAAGATGTTTAACAGAAATAACAAAAAATTGGAAACAAAAATTATTTTGTTTATATCAAATTATTAAGGGTCTTTATATTATTCATGAAAAAGATCTTATTCATTATAACATTCATAATGGTAATATTTTATGTAACGAATATGAAGGAAATATATATGGGATTTTTATTAGTGATTATTTAGGATTATATCAACTTGCAAAATCTTTTTTAAAAGAAAATGATATCTATGGAGTTCTACCATTCATAGCACCTGAAATTTTAAGAGGTCAACCTTACACTCAAGCTAGTGATATATATAGTTTTTCTATAATTATGTGGGAATTTACATCTAAAATATCACCATTTAATGATAAAGCACATGATCTTCAACTTGCTTTAAGTATTTGTAAAGGTGAACGTCCTAAAATTATTGAAAATACTCCACAATTTTATGTAGATTTAATGAAAAAATGCTGGGATGAAGATCCATTAAAAAGACCATCTTCTAAAGAAGTTTTAGATATTATTAAAAATTGGATTTTTTATCCTCGGGATAAGAAAATTGAAGATATTAATGAAGAATTAAAAAGCAATATTATGGAATTTATAAATGCACCAATTGAGAACAATAACCTTATTGTTGTAGAATCTCATCCAAAAGCATGCTATACAAGTCATTTACTTGATTTTACTAGTAAAGAATTAAATGAAACTCTAATTCTAGAAGGTTCTCAAGGATTTCTTGAACCAAAACAAAAATATCAAAGTTCTCAAAACGAATTACAAAATATTCAAATGGAATTAGTTAATTTACAACAAAACTCACCTTTACAAAATGAAGAATTGGCAAAAAAAGAAAGTACTTTACAAATCCAAATTACAAACCTGAAAAGTGAAAAACAAGCTTTAGATGGCAAGTTGACTGAACAGTTAAAACAAAACAGTCAGTTAAATCAAGAAAAAAATATTCTGCAAGATAAATTAGTCCAAACAGAAACCATTATTCAAGAATTAAAATCTCAGCAAAATCAATTTAAAAATCAATTAATTCAAATAGAAGAAGAAAATTTTAAATTAGAAAAAATTGCTGAAACTTATTATCAAAGTTCTCAAAATGAGTTAATTAATTTACAACAAAGAAATTCTCAATTTAAAAAACAATTAATTCAAACAGAAGAAGAAAATTTTAAGTTAAAGAATGAATTATTTGATTTACAACAAAGGAATTTTACATTTGAACAAAATAATAATCAAAATCTGAGACTTAATTTAGCTAAACAGATTAAAAAATTTGCAGAAAAAGAAAATATTTTACAAACCCAAATTATTGACATGCAAAATGAAAAGCAAAACTTAGCTGGCAATTTAATCAATTTAACTGAACAGTTAGAACAAAATGAACTCATTAACCAGCAAGTTCAAGGCCAAATCAGCCAGTTAAAGCAAGATGAAACTAAATTGCAAGAAAAATTAGCTCAAATAGAAGCTAATATTCAAGAATCAAAATCTCACAAAGAAAGTTTAATTGAACAAAAAAAGCAATTAGAAAATAGTTTAAATCAGTTTCAAGTTAATTATAAACAAACAAAACAAGAAAGAATCAAGTTGCAAAATATGGTGAGTGATCTTTTACAAGATCAAAAGCTTACTACTGAATTGAAAGCCAAGTTAGAAAAGGAAATTGCTCAATTGGAACAAAAATTAATCATTGAAGAACAAATCAAAATGCAATTAACTCAAGCTTTACAGATTAAAGAAGATAAAATAAATGAATTGGAACAAAGACTGATTAACCTTGATCAAGAGCGTATTAAAAAGTTACAAGATAAAAAAAAAGAAATTGAAAAAGAATCATTAAATAAATTAACTAGTGGAAAAAATACTGAGGAAGTTCATAAAGAAAAAGAAGCTAAACTTAAAGAGATGGATGAACTTCAACAAGAATTATCAAGAACTTCAGCTTCTTATAATGCCAATAGAAAAAAACAGGTTCTCAATCAAGTCAATAATTTTCTGAAAGTTAAAGGTGATTTCCTAACTTTACGAGAAGAAGCCATTAAAAAACTACAAAATTGCTGTAATCATTTAGAAAGTTCTATTAATAAGGAAAGAAATATTATTGGTTCTATCAGAGATATGAAAACCTCTAAATTGACTGACAAATATACTAAAGAATTTCAAAGTATTCTTGTAAAATATAATGATGGATTATTAGAGTTGAACAAAAATTATTATTCCTTAAAGAAAATTGTTCAAGAAAATAAAAAGTTGGAAGTTTGCCTTATGATTGAAAATATTCTTAAGCTGAATTCTTTTAATCTTGATAAATACAAAATTTTTAAATTTGCTACTAATTCTCAGGAAGGAACCAGAATTCAATTAAATTCTAATATGATGGCAGAAGATATAAATTCATTGAGAAAAAATTTGAATGAATTGAAATTAGAATTAGACCAAGAAAAAAAAGAACTAAAAATTTAGCAACAGTTTAGATTTAATCATATTGATGGATTATAGTAAAGTTTATAAATAGCTATTGATTCATCATTGAAATGAAATTAAGTATTGTATTTAGCAAAATATATGAATTTATATTCTAGAATTTATTGAACATTATAACATAGTTATAGGAATTTTGAGATTTTTTTATTAAATTATAACTGTATTTTTATATATTTTTTTTGTTTCGTTTATTCAATAAAGGATCATTAAACTTTTTTGAAAGTTCTTTATATAAGTCATTTAAATAACCATTTATATTGTAAATGTATTATACTTATATTTAAATTAATTTCTGAAAAGTCAATTTAAAAAAAATAATCAATATCAATCCACCAATGTAAAATTAGTTAATATGTTTATTTAAAAGTATTATTATAAAGATATACTTGATAAGAAAGTTTTACATATGGCTTTAATAATATTTTTAAATTAAAGTGCAATAGATTTTTTGATAAATAATTTTCTTGTTGAATCTTGTCAAAAACTATAATTGATTTTCCATAAAAGCCTTCCTTGCATTTGGCCTAAAATTTTCATACTTGTTTAATAATAATGTAAATAAAAAGTATAGTTTGTACTAGGGATGATAACGGTCAGTTATGGTCAGTTATGGTTGGTCATAATCGGTTATAGCAATTTAAACGCTAAGTTATGGTCGACTAAAAATTGGTTAAATGGTAGGTTATACCATTTTACTTAAATAATTGGTTAAATAGTCGGTTAAATGGTTAAAAATGGTTGGTCAAATGTTAAATGGTCAGTTAAATGGTTATGATCATAACCGTTGCCATCCCCATTTCGCCAAAGCTATTTCTCCGAATGGACATTTGCTGAAACATTATTGTTTTTATACTAAATACATGAAAAAATCTTTTCTAAAAAAATTTGTGAATTAGCTAATTTTTATTAAATTTATCTTGTTGTTTATAATATATTACAGCAAATTTCAAAATATACGGGACACTTGAGAAATTTGATTGTCGGGTTGTCAGGTAGCTGGGTTACTCGGCAGTAGGTTATTATATAATCTGATATAATACTATTCATTATACTCGTCACGTGTTATTTATACTTTTCTAATAAACAACCTACTGCCGAGTAACCCGGCTACCCGACAACCTGACAATCAAATTTCTCAAGTATCCCGTATATTTTGAAATTTGCTGTAATCATTTTTTACTGAATAAATGTTTTCAGAAAAATAAAGTTATTTATTTATTGCTTAACAATTAATATCAGCACTCGGCAGTTACTTAAATTTTAAAGTAATAATACCATAGAAGAAAAGATACTTAAAAATAAAAAGAATTTTTTGTTTGAACATTTATTTACTTTTTATTTTTATTGCAAAAATAGGATAATGGTGTAGTTAGCCAAAAAATTCAGCCGAAGGCGCAGTAAATTTTCGGCTAACAACATCCAGCCGAAAAAAATTCATGTTGATTTAGAATATTTTATTGGTTCAACATCTAACTATTTTCGGCTGAATATTTTCGGCTAAATACACTTTTTTTAAATAATAGTGTAGTTAGCCGAAATATCAAAATAGCAAACAATATGAAATAATGACAAAATTTTATTTATTATAGAAAACAAGAAGTACATAACATTTACTATACTTATTTTTGGACAGTGCATTATTATTTTTTATTAAATAAAACTACAAAATATTTATTATTTTAACTCATTTATTTCTGTCCAATCATACTTTAATATTAGATTTTTAGTAATTTAATTGTAAAAAAGAAATATTTTTAATATTTAATTGTTCTTTAAATTAATGAATAGTTTATTTAACCATTAAAACTATAACAATACAATTATACAAATAAAATAAAAAAGGGACATTTTTTTAAGGGATTTGAATTGTATTTGAAAATATACATACATTATTTTATTTTTTTAAAATATTTTTTGTTTTAATTTAAAGTCTTATATTATTCACTATCTTTGACAAATTATAAGTTTTTTGCATTATTTTTTATTTTTGATATACTAATTTTTAGCTAAGATCCAACTCAAAAAACAAAAGACATTTGAAAAAATATTTCAAAAAACACTTAGAGACTGACAAGAAGTTATATATTTCATATTTAGTTTGGAGATTATTTTGTATATATACGATGTTACATTTTACCTGAAATTTTCAATTTAACAAATTTTAGGCCAGAATTAAGAAAATTTCGGCCAGAATTATGGATTCGAAAATCATTAATTTAGCCAATTAAACAATTTTAAATTGATTTTAAACTTTGCAAATGTATTATATATTTGAAGAGGGTGCTATTGCCATAATAAAGTGAATTAGGAGGTTACATGAGCAATGACTGCTATTTGGATATTTCGGCTAACTACACTATTATTTAAAAAAAGTGTATTTAGCCGAAAATATTCAGCCGAAAATAGTAGATGTTGAATCAATCATAAAATATTCAAAATCAACATGAATTTTTTTCGGCTGGGTGTTGTTAGCCGAAAATTTACTGCGCCTTCGGCTGAATTTTTCGGCTAACTACACCATTATAAAAATTAGGTGTCGGGGCAAAAGAATGTAAAATAGAAACTATAAAATGAAAATATTAAAGTACACAAGTAAGAATCGAAGATATTATTCAACGTCTAAGTTTTATTTTACACATTTGTCATTTGCCGGGTCAGGATGATCTGCAATCAGGAATTCAGCTCCGTTTTTCAGCTAACTACACCATTATAGGTTTACAACTGGTTTACAGCTGATTTCATAATATACGGGACACCCATCATTTTTACTCCATGCCGAGAGAAACTCGGTAAGATTCGGTATAACTCAGAATAAAATAAAAACTACACCACTGTTCTCGGACCAGTGCTCCAAATCTAACGATATGGTTTTACCTTATTCTGAACTTTACCAAGTTTTACCGAATGTACCGAGTTGTCTCTCGGTAAACTATTAGGTGTCCCGTACAGCTGTAATAATCAGATGTAATTTAATAAATAAATAAAAAAAAAAAATTTTATTTTAATTGCGCGATTAATATTTTTATAAAAGTGATAATCGCTATCATTTCTATCATTTTCGGCGAAATGGCTTTGGCGAAACGCCCCTTTGGCGAAACGTCCCTTCGGTGAAATGGCTTCTACCGTAACCCTTTTAAACTACTTATTTGGTCATAATATTTACTATATATATATATATTTTTGATCGGCTTTCAGTTAACGAAAAAGGTTTAACGGCCAGTAAAAACAGAATTTTTTTTTTTTTGAAACAGATTATTTTATATTTTAATAAAATGCATAAATGATTGATGAGAGGATACACCGTTAAACCAATTTTCTTGTAACATTCTGCAATGATGATATGCTAACAGCCCTGTAAAAAATCTGATCCGTGTTTTACCTTTCCATGTTTTTTTCCGTGAATGTATCATTTTAATGGAATTTATAGCCTTAAATCATGGAAATTTTCATCTCGCTAACACGGATATCCGTGAATGTATCATTTTCACAGAATTTTACGGAAGACACGGAGAAATAATGGAAATATTTGGATAAAATTTTTTATAGGGCAGACCCGAGAAATAACGTTATTTCTATCGCCTTTCCGATATCATACCTATTGATACTTCAAGATTTTTAATCCTATCAGCCCAAATTTTATTTGAATAGATTATATAAAATTTGTTAAAAGTTATGAACTTATGGTTTTTTGATCATATCATTTTCATTAGTGAATGTTACACTGATAAACCCGGATTTTCGTTAATTCTGGCCAAATTGGCCAAATTGGGATTAAGATTTTGTCAGGATCTTGAGTATCGGAATTAGAATGTCGGAATATTGTACCATGAACTTCTGGATTTCCGCTGGAAAACGGAATACAACTAAATTAATATATTTCAGGGGCTTGTATTAAATAAGGAAATAGATAATGGGTAAATGATTGACAAAGATCATCAAATTGTTGCGTCAATTTTAATGACAATCTCACGGCATAAATATTATTATTTATGTGAATTTATGAATTTTTATTATTTTACTTTATACAGTATATTTTAAATGTTTACAAGGTTGATTTTTGACATATTTTACTAATGGAACGGATGGTTCCATTATATCGAATTTCACTGTGTATTTGCCGAAAATACAATATATTTTATATGATCTACATTATCACGTACTAATTATTTCTTCTATTCTTTATTAAAAAAAAATAAATAAATAAATAAAATAAAAATAACTGGTTTTAAAAACACTAAAAATAATGAAATAATAAATTTTTAAACAATATGACGTAAAAAATGAGAATTCCGATCCGGGCAGGGCCGGGACTTGGGCTCGGCATATATTCATAATTAGTTCCGGGCCGAGCCGGGTTTCAAGTAATTATGGCCAAATGCCCAATTTAGGAATGTGTTTCTATTTGGCTGAAAATCACAAACATTTTAACCTTAATAGTGTTAACCTTTTTTGTCAGTAATGACAATTATTATTATCAAGATAATTTTGGATTTTGAATGTTCTAAGAATTAGGTAGAAATGTTATAATGTATTTGTTTGTTTTCGTCATTTTAACGTTATTTGGGCATAATTGGTGTATTTATTTATTGTTTTATTTCCTATTCTGAAGATAAATTAATGACGTTATACAAGAGTCACGTGACTCAACGTGCCAAGTGTGCCAAATGCGCCATTTTTGATTTGTACGATTTTCTACGATTTGTACGAATTGTAGGGGCGTCAGACTTTCGTCACATGCAGATCATAAGCATTTTTTCTGAATATAGCAATTTTGCCAATTGTCGGCATTGAATATGATGTAATAATTTCTGTTACACATCCCTTTAATATTGTTCGAATCCATTAAATGCATAAGCTTGATTTTTCTTGAATACTATTACTCTCTCTCCCTAAATTTTCCCATTATTTTTTTTTTTTTTATTTTATTAATTTATTTTAATATAATTCAACTTTTCTCTTTAAAATTATTTTAATCATCCATTACATTGTGAAAAAAAAATGGCCACAGACTCTGGTTACGTCGGTAGCAGTACCGGTTTTAAAAATCGAAACTCTTATATTCAATGGACTCCACAACATTCATTATCGTTGAATGATTCTTTTATTTCCAAATCAATGTCGAAACATCTTCACTCTACAACACGTAGGATTTTCATAGGTCCGACTCCCACAAATTGGTCGTACAAAAAAAGTTCTTTTTGGTTTTCTAAAAGTGAACAAGCTACTCACCATAAAGGTCCTAATAGACAAAGAACGTTTAGAGCCGAACCTGAAGTTAAAGGTCCTACAAATATGTCTTCGTTGGATTTCTATGAAATTCCCGATAATCAAAAGTATTTATATTTTTTTTTTAATTAATTTGAATTTTTTAAGTGAGATAGCGTGAGAAAAAAAAAAATTATGTATATAATAATATTTTAATAATTAAAATTTTATTATTTTTTTTTTCTTCCAAGTTCTGAAGCTTTACCTCAAATTACGGATGCGCCTTTCTTAGTTTCCGAACCTGAAGAAATTCTGGCTGATCATGATAATGGGTGTAATGGTTCTTTGTTCAGTAATGAAATATTTTATACACCAAATGAAGAGTTACGTTCATATCCTAATACACCTTCACATCGTCACTTTATGAAAGATTCTGAATTTTTTGGTACAAATTATATGTTAGATGTTTTTAAGCAACAATCTCATGATACTCCAAGGTCAAATGAAAATGTTAACGAAGAAACAGATCCAAATCATGTTCATGATAGTAATATTGAAATCAATGATGTTCGTGAAAATGATGTAGAGAATGCTAAATCCCTTAACGATGATAATGCAATTTCTAGTAATATGGGTAATTTAGAAGCTAAATCTATATCACATCCTATATGTGAACCTGAAATGATTATTAAAGAAGATCGCATGTTAATTAGAGTAGAGCGCTTGAATAATCATGAAACAATACGGCGGTACGGTGGTCCTTTTTTAAGGAGACATCCTCCTAGAAAATATTTAACTCATTCATCAGGTTGGAGAGAATACATTGTTAAACTACGTTCAGGAATAATAGAACTATACGAAGATGATGTATGATGCTTTAATTTTTTTTTTTAATAAGAAATGATTTATTTTATTATTCTGTTAAATTTATTAAATTTTATTTATTTAGAAAACTCGAGTTGATAAAATGAGGTTCAACAAACCAATACGGTTGACGCTTTTTTCAGCAGTTGATTGTACCATTGCACTTAAGCAAAAATCTAAATCTAAAACAAAACTTTTTTTAATAAACCCAAAGACTGTAGAACAAAGTATTGAATGGTATCGTTCATTATATGTTACACTCGGCGAGCCATCAGTCAAACCAATGCCTTCATCGTGTGAAGTATATATACCAGATCTGGATGTTCACGTAAAAATTCCATTAGAGAATTTTCAAGCTTATCAAATCACGGCAGAGGAAGTTACTAAATTAGTTTTAGATGAATTGAGCGGCGAACCGGAATGGGAAGATATATTAAATGAATGGCTAAAATCTTGTGATTTGAGATTATGTTGGAAGAGATATGATCAATTAGAGTGGATTGTTTGGGAGAAAAACGAGGAAGGGAAGGTTAGAAATGATTTATTGGCTTGTCCACAATTTATTGAAGGGGTAAATATAGAAAGTGTAATTAAAAAAAAAAATTATTTTATTAAAAAAGAAAATTAACTATTATTAATTTTTAGACTCATCAGCTTCAATTACGTCCAACTGAACATTATCCGACTTTTGTTTATTTACGTGATGGAACGAAATTATTTGTTTGTATTAAGATTTTTTTTTTATTTTCTTCGTTTACGTGAATGAAAAAGTTATAACTGTTGAACATTATGTGTTAATCCATAGGAACCTCCACCAGTAGAAGGATACCTTATTCGAGTTACAAATAATAAGGGAAAATGGAAACCAAAAAGATTATATTTTACTTCTCATGATAATTATCTTTTTTTTCTAAAACCATTCGCAACAAGTCCTCCACCACAACCAACTTCTTCAATTTCAAATGATGAAGGAAGTCAAATTGTTCAACCATTGATATATGCTGTCGCACCACAATCTCAAGAACAATGTGCACAAACTGATGCTTTCATGAGAGCCGATACAAAAAGACGTATAAAGCAAATCATAAATGCTATTGCATTTATAAATCTGGTTGATGTGGCGGAGGTGAAGAGTGTTGAAGAAATTTATGGAGTTACGGAAATGGAGAATCACGGATGTCCTTTCCAATTAGTTTTAAATAATGGTAGAAGTGTTGTTTTACAGGTGAGGAAAGAGACTTTGAATAAAAATTTATGGCCTAAATATTTTATTTTTTGATTTAATATTATTTAATTTTATAAATAGGCTTATAATAGACAAACCATGCTTGAATGGATTAAACGATTGAAAGAACTCATAAAATATTGGAAAGCCCGAAAAGTATCAGATGTCCAATTACGAATTAATATGGCCAAAGTGAATGAGAATAATGATTATGAAGATGATGATAGTCACAGTCTAAATGAATTACATAGTCATTGGAATAATTTTCAAACTTATGTAAATCCAACAATATGGCATTGGTGTATTCTAAATGGATGTCGTGGAATTACTGTAAGACAAAATTTTATTTGTATTATAAAGTGGAGAAAGATATGTAATAACTCTTTAATTAACTATTTAACTTGAACGTATTTCTTTTTTTTATAGAAAGGAGGTTTATTATATCGAAAATCACATCTTCATGGCACATTCCGAAATTATCATTATATTCTCACAAGAGGACGTTTAATATGCTATAATTTATATACGCGTAATTTAATAAATGGTGTATCAAAACAACGATGCTATCATAAACGTTATGAAAATATTAATTTAGCGGATTGTTACGTATATTCTGGAAAGGTAACAGAAAATGATTTACTTTATTCGAGTACATCAAAATTTAATGCCAGAAGTAACGGAATACATAGACTACCGAGAATATATCCCGATGGTATGCATTGTTTTGATAATGATGAAGATTGCACTTTTGTTATATGGCAAGGAGAACAATCACTTTATATTGGGAAGGATAAAAAAGAAAAGGGAAATGTTATTTGTTTTAAAAAGAAGACAAGGTTAAATAATCCTGGAAAAATTCGGGTTTTTAGAACTAGAAGTAAAATTGAGAGAGAGGAATGGGTTTGGGCTATTAATGTGGAAATTGAAAGGGCTTGTAAAGAAAGGGAAATGAAATGATAAATTTATTAAATTTTTTTTTGGACATTAGTAACTTTTTAAAATTATGGGAAAAAAAATGTATTCGACTTTGTATTACGGTAAAGAATCGTTATTACGTAATTAAGCAAAATTATTTGTAATAAAGTAATATTTTTTTAAGCTATACGGGAAACATATATGAATTATGTGAAGTTAACTTTAAAATGATTGATCAATACAAAACTGTAAAAATGAATTTACCTCTGATTTTGATATATTGGATATATGTAAATTTTTTCGAGAGAATAAATATATCGTGTATAATTCTCGTAAATATTTTAGTAATAAAAATTTACGTATATTTATATATCTTAAACGTTAAAACAAAAAAAAAAATTCTGTAGTTTTATTTAAAAATCTAGTTTTGCTGGATATTTTTTTCATTTTTTTCTTTCTTCTAATTCGGTAAAAATATTGCTTCGTTCTTTCTTTTTTTTTAAAAAAAAAATAAAAATAAAAAATAAAAAATAAAAAAAATATATAATACAGTATTTAAAGATACGATCACTAGTCTAATTTTTCATCAATAATCAAATAATCAAATTAAAATAATTATTAAAGCCATACGTAACATGTAATTCATTTCTTCATCTTCGATTGCGTTAGATATAAAAAATTCGGTTCTTCATATAAAAAGAAAAAATCTGTACCCGATAAATCTAATTTAATAAATATTATTATAAATTTTCATCTTACTAATTTCTTAAATCAAAAATGCATTATTTGACATTCTAATCTTAGATATCAATAATAATTTAATCTCATAATATTGTGATTACGTTAAATAAAGAAAAAAAAGTTTTAGCGGGATCTAAAATTTTATGCCGTGAAACATTATATATCATAAATTTTAGATAAATTCGTCAATTATCAGTTCTCTGACACGTGAAATGTCATTAAGGCATGTTTATTTTTAAAAGTATCGAAGTCTAACATTTTATATTTGAAAAAAATAGAAATATACGCTAATAAGTTAAGTTCCTTCAAAAGTTTGAATTATCAATCACGTGATTCTTCTATCTAAAACCTGTCCAAATTATCCTCGAATATTCCAATTTAGTTTGATTTGAGTTTGGGTTACATTAATATCAATTCATAATTCAATTACTGCTAATTAATATCAATTAATTTCTGTATCATTAAGTAAAAAAGATAGTGAAAATATATTATATTTTGAATAATACTGTAATTATTCAAATTAAAATAAAACAAAAATAAAACGAAAAATAAAAATATTAATTCGGTTGTTCAACGAATGATTTTTTTTACGCCGAATATTATACATAACAACTAAACTAGGACAAGAACCTAATCGAAATCGTTCCTTATCAAAAAAAAACTAGTATAACTCTATTTCGACGCGATATTTTTGACCATTATAAAAACGAATTTATAAGCTTAAAAAAAAAATGTCAGAAATTCAAGCGAAGTTAAAAGTTAATTATGTATAATGATTATGAAGATGAAAAGAATATATGAATTGCGTATACAGTACCAATCTATAATTGAATTACCGGTTCTTTTTTCTTTATGTGTTCATAGTGAATAATATTAATATAAACTGATTGAATCGTTCGATTATCCAGATATATCGAAAAACTTAATAGCAGAATATGCAATTTTAATAATACCACTAGCAGCTTATTTGAGTGCGATCAGTCTTATACACATGTACAATTTCAACAAATGATAGTATGATATTATGACGATTGTGATGATTTTCGTTGTCACGCGTAATACCAGTCAAATGTTCTTAATTCAACTAGAATATGCGATTTGCTGGGGGACTTCGTCCCCCAAATATAACATTTATAATTAAAAAAATTCTTTGATATAAATAAATTGAATTGTTACTGAATAATAAAATTTTATTATAATTAGACCCTATAAAAAATCATGTTTTAATAAGATTTATACAATTTTTTCTTAAAAATAATGTATCTAAACTATATATAAGGATATAGGAAAATGCACAATTCCATATCACAAAAATGCACCATGTGTATGATTGACCATAATTTATACTGAATTTATATTGATTTGATCAAAGAAATTACATAATTTGAGCATAGAATTTACAAGAATTGGTCAATGAATTTACTGCTTAAATTATAATTATTAATATTAGTTGCATTTATATGAATTTAATTTTAAATAATAATATTTTATTAAATTATTAAATCAAATAGTATCATGTGATTATAATTAGCCAATAATATAAATTAATTTTTATAATTTAAAATAATGACATAAGCTGTAATAAGTGTTCTAAAGTTAATACAGCTACAAAAAAATGAAATCTTATGAAAACTAATATTCAAGTAGTTTCAACTTGCCTGAACAACTTTCAATTAATAAATAAAGTTGATTTCATTTGTCTAAAGTGGAAATATTACGTTCTAAATTAAAAAACAGAAAAGAGAGTTAATATCATCAAGAAATGCAATTTTCTCTAAGCACTATACCTATATTCATGAAAATTAATATTCAAGTGGTTTCAACATGCCTGAACAACTTTCAATTAATAAATAAAGTTGATTTCATTTGCCCAAAGTGGAAATATTACGCTCTAAATTAAAACACAAAAAAGAGAGTTAATATCATCAAGAAAAATGCAATTTTCTCTGAGCACTACACCTACATTCATGAAAATTAATATTCAAGTGGTTTCAACCTGCCTGAACAACTTTCAATTAATAAATAAAGTTGATTTCATTTGTCTAAAGTGGAAATATTACGCTCTAAATTAAAAAACAGAAAAGAGAGTTAATATCATCAAGAAAAATGCAATTTTCTCTAAGCACTACACCTACATTCATGAAAATTAATATTCAAGTTGTTTCAACCTGCCTGAACAACTTTCAATTAATAAATAAAGTTGATTTCATTTGTCTAGAGTGGAAATATTACGCTATAAATTAAAACACAAAAAAGAGAGTTAATATCATCAAGAAAAATGCAATTTTCTCTAAGCACTACATCTACATTCATGAAAATTAATATTCAAATGGTTTCAACCTGCCTGAACAACTTTCAATTAATAAATAAAGTTGATTTCATTTGTCTAAAGTGGAAATATTACGTTCTAAATTAAAAAACAGAAAAGAGAGTTAATATCATCAAGAAATGCAATTTTCTCTAAGCACTATACCTATATTCATGAAAATTAATATTCAAGTGGTTTCAACATGCCTGAACAACTTTTAATTAATAAATGAAGTTGATTTCATTTGGCCAAAGTGGAGATTATAGTATATTTGGAAAAAGAAGTTTAATTTAAAAAAATTTTATATAAAAAATAAATGTAATATAAAAATTAAGAACTGAGATGATAAAAATTTGAAAATGACCTGACATAAATTTTTAATTAATTTTTTCATTAATTATAAATTCAAGTAGTTTAAAAATAAAAATAGTAAGAAAAAATATTTTTTGTGAAATATCACATTATTTTCTAAAAGAAATACACTTAAATACACTTATAAATTTAATTAGTGATTATGTAATATCCAAATATTTAATCTTACAAATAGAAAAAAATGTAAAAAAATTTATAAAAAAAGAAAAATTTTTGAAAAAAAATTTCGTCTAACACTTTTTTATTTTGATTATCACAAGATCTACATGATCATCTACACGTTTCAATTTTTTTAACGAACAAGAAATATATTTGAATCTATTTTTGTTGAAAATCAATAAAGATCAACAAAATCAAATACAAATATAAAACTTATTGCTTGATGCCTCAAGTTAATATGTAGCGAAAGTGGCACAAAAATGAATATTTTGTGATTTTATTCTAATGATATCAAAGAAGCAATATTGCAATAACAACGTCTATAGCTATATAGCTATTGCAATTAGCAATATATATAGCTATATAAAATTGAATCAAAAAAGTTCACATTGAGCATTTCCGAAATTATGAAAAAATGCATGTAGATCGTATGACAAACTACAAATTAAGCGAAAAAGTGAATAAATTTGGAAGATGATCGTCAGAAATTTATCATCCAAAAGCATACTATCGCTAACAATATATACTGTACCTGGTCTGTATCATTCGTAAATAAACAAGTTTTTGCATAGAAAATTGTAACGAATTACATAACAAAATTATTTTTGAAATTTTACTTTTTGAAATGGTAAGCGCTAGTGTTCACATACGATTCCATTACTGTTGATATTTGGATGGTAGATTTTTGTTGTAAAGTCAATCTAGTATGGAGTATGGACATGTATACATAAGTATGTAATTAAAATATCACGAAATCGCATAAATAAAATATATCTTTGATGGTTTAAACGGTAAAATGGGTCTTTTAAGTATTTATATAAATCTAATATATAAGCTGGCTAAAAAGTATTTACGGAACCTAAAGTTTGCCGCTACCGTAGTACTTAAGTCCGTCAATTAATGACGTTGCCATTTTAAGCTACAAAATAATCCTTTATTAAATTCAATAAAATATTAATATATCCTGAGTTCCATAATAAAATAAATCAATACATATAACAAAAGTTTTAACGAAATATTTCTAATTTATTTTCCCCATAACTCAAATTCAAAAAAAAACTAAGATTCGATAGTCTCCCCTATTTAGTAATTCCATTAAAAACCATCAATCAAAATAATTAATATGGCACTTTTTCATCATAAGAAAAAGGTAAAAAGAATCGAATATTTTAAAAAGAAAGTAAATGTTGATTAATAACCATAATTAACGGGATAAACAGCCCCAAATAATTCATAAATAAAATTATAATTCTATTGATATTCAAATATAGTAATAATATTTTAAACGCCTCAAAAATTTCATATACCTAATTTAAATATTATACTGCGCCCACAATTAATAAATTCACTAGGTGATTTCGGCTCATCCGAGGTGGATCACGACCTAAATCACGTAATAAAACTGTGTAATATTCCATAATTCGTAATCGTCTCTTAAAACGTTTATGTTTAAAATTACGTAAAAAAAAATGCGACCGATATACAGAATGTTTATACTGTGTTTAAAAATAATAATATACTGTATGTGTATTATTTCCAGATAATTCGCTGTAATTAAAAAAGTCTGGTATATTTAAAGTTTGTTAAAATAATTTACACTCACATGAATGTTTAACCATTCAAATCCATAAAAATATTCAATTTTAATTAAACTTTGCAGCAAAAAAAGTAAAAATCATGATTATGAACGAGTGCAAACATTATTGTATAGACCAGTAACCATTTTTCGTAGGATATATAATATTTAGGTCTTACAAGCGAGACAGTACCATTTTTTAGTTTCATACAATAAATACTAGCAATAACTTTCTAATTATGGAACGTCATTAGTGAATTAATGAATAATGATGATTAAAAGACAGATTATAATGTATCCTTTATTTTATTATAACTCCAAGCTTTTATTATACTTTTTTCTGATTCATTTTTAATAAATATTAATCTATTTTTTTTTATTAAAATTAGGTGATGGCAATGGTTAACGGAGTATAACCAATGATCAATGTCGGCTGACTACTTGACCAACTGTTTGACCAATTAATATCTTGTATGTGTATATCTTATTGGATAGGAAGTAGCTACTACATCATTCACAGGACCGAGGGCCATGTAGTCTGGGTCATTTTTGACAATCAATGGAGGGCCAGTAACCGGTATAGCCTCGCTTCCAATAAAAGTGTTATCGTTCTGACGGTTTTTGATCATGCATTAATATAACATTATAAATAAGCTTATATTTAACTTTCTATAAATTCATTTTTATATTCATTTTTATGATATTGTTAATCTTTATAAGCTTTATTTAAACTTTTCCTATAAAAATTTTACACCATTTTTTTACTTCATCTTATTACATCAATCGTAATTATTGTTATGCTTAATAAAATATCTTTTTCAATTACATTTTCTTTATCTATCGATTCAACTTTATCATTTGAACCTTTTATTTTTGTTTCGCTTATGATTTCATTCATTTGATCCTTTATCTTTCTTTTTGTTTCGATTTGTTTCATTTGTTGGTCGTTTAATTTAATCATCCTTTCATTTATGTTTTTGTTTCAAGTTTTGAGATAATTTGCTATCAATATTTAATATAATTTCTCCATTTTAGAATTCAATAATTAAAATTCTTAAAAATTTTCGTAAAAACTTTAAAATTATTTTTTCGTTTATACATAGTAAAGTAAAAAAAATAAGTTATTAATAGATTAATTTGGCATTTCAATAGTACGTACTATATGCTAAATATTTTGCGTCAAAATAATGTTACTACTAATTTCCTGGGTAGTTTAGAGATAAAATTAATTTGCGTAAATGAAACAGCTAATAGCTAACCAATTTTTAATTTAATTTATTAAACCAAAATATTACATACAAAACCATAAATAATAACTAATATAAAAGACTAGTAATTTAATCAAATTAAATTCTTCATTCTTATAAAAAAGAAGAAAAATCATTCAATATTAATTTCTTCGTTTTGATTAATTTCATTAAAATCTAAAAATAAATAAATTAATAAGTATTAACAAAATAAAGAGAAAACTAAAGAGTAGATATCTTACCTGATTCGTCTAATTGACAATCAAAACATTCTGAATCTATAAATTAGCATAATATTAGGAATTTATTAATTATATTGGTTGCAAATAGAAATAATTACTTACGTAATGTTGTTTGAGTAGCGTCTATAAAAAAAGTCTATTAGTAATGTAAAACTTTTTTTTTTTGTTGTCAAAGTAAATTAAATTAAATTACCTGAATTTACTGGTTCCGGAAGATTTTTGAAATTTAAAAGTCTACTAGTATATATTGCTTGTGGATGTGTTTTAATGTTGTTAGATCTTTTTTCACTTGTTCGGTTTAATTTGATTTTATCATTATACTCATTTATTTGAGATTCATTATCACTATCATAACCATAATATTTAATTTTCTTAAGTTTTTGATACAATTCTTTAGCAGTCGGTCTATTTTCTGCTTTAGCATCCCAACACTTAGTAATCAAATCTGCAAGTAATTTTGGTGTATATTCAAAAATAATTGGTCTAAATCCTTTACATATGTTAATGGCTAAAGCATGATTATGTGGAATATTGTTATAAGGTGTTTCTTCAGATATATATTCATTCATCATTACTCCAAATGAATAAATATCAGATGCTTTTGTATATTGATATCCTCGTAAAACTTCTGGTGCCATATAAGGTAATACTCCATAAATTCCGTTCTTTTTTACTGATTGTTCATTATACGCTGGTTGACACATTCCTAAATCACTTATATATGGAGTATGAAAATTGTATAGTATATTACCTGAGTGAAAGTCTTTGTGAACCTTTCCAGAATTATGAATATCTAAAAGCCCACTTGCAATTCGCCTTAATACTTCAATTTTTGTAAAATAATTTGATTCATTATTCATATAGTAATTTCTCAAATTTCCATTTTCACAATATGCTAAAACCATTATATAATCCTTAGTATTTGGATCTTGGGTTATTCCATAACATTGAATAATGTCCCAAAGATAAATCTGAAGATGAGTTTTAATCTAAAAAAAAAATATTGAAAAGAAAGGAAATCTTAAAATAAATAAAAATTTTAGATAATTATATTACTATTTTTATAATTACCTCATTTAAAAATTCTGTGCTTATACAAGATGAATTATCCAAGCTTTTTAATGCAACTTTTATGTTATAGTATCTTTTCCATTTTTGATTTACAATATCCCAAGTAAAAATACATCCTTCAGGCCATTCAGCTGAATAAATTTTACCAAATCCACCTCTGGTAATATAAGTAATATCTTTAAACTTTTCAAAAGGTATCCATTCAATATAATTTCTATAATGTACAGCATTAAGTTGTAATTGTTGAATAAATTCATCAATATCTTTATTTCCACTAGTCCAATTTTTAAAGTTATTCTTAAATCTTTTAGCATTACAAGGTTGACACCATACTTCTCCTGTGCCAGGTTCATTACATTCTCCACATATTCCATATACTTGTTTTCTTTTTTCTAAATCTTTCATATAAATTATTTTATCATCTACCTCTTCTGCTGATTCAATATTTGAACCAATAGTAGAAATTGTTACATGTTTCTTTGAGATAAATGATTAAAAAAACAAATTATAAGATACAATAATTTAATCATATTACGATATGATAAAATGAATTGTTTACCTGATATTCATTATGATCAACATATTTCCATAAATTTCTTTTTTCTTTAAGGTTCATTTTTGATATTTCCATGCTAAATTAATTTGAATTATATATATGTAGGTTATAATTTAACTATCAAATTCAAAGATAATGTTACCCATATAATAAAATGAAAAACATAAAAAATTTTTAAAATTGCGAAGTTTATTCACAAATTAACCTTTGTGCAGCATGTGTAACATTCAAAAATTTGATATACCACAAAAATTCTATATATAGTGACGGATAATAAAACTTTGATCGGCAATAAAAGAAAAAGGAAGTTTTCAATAAACAAATCAAAATTGAGTGAAACCAAATAAAAATAATTTCAGCCTGGAATGTCGATCATCCAGGACTGGATGAAATTATTGGATAAAATTAGTAAAAATCATAAAAATTTTGCATAATTATTACAGGATCATTTCTAAAATAATTTAAGCCATTTTTCTCAGTTTTTTTTCTAATACTTTCAATAAAATTAATAAAATTAAATTAATCAAAATTGTTATGATGCAGTCTTTATTGATTTTATTGATATTACTTTCATAATTACTATGTAAGCACTTTGATTAGTCTGCCATACACATAGTGAAATTCGATATAATGAACCATCCGTTTCATTAGTAAAATTTGTCAAAAATCCGTTATATCAAGAATTCCGATATATCGAAGGTAAATAAATTATACGTTATGACCAGACCCTAATTCCGATATATCAAGAATTTACTTATGATCCGTTATATCGAGGTTCCAGTATATCGAATTTCACTGTGTATATAGCTTCAATAATAATTTTATTTTGCTTAATCTACTGTTGTTATATCAGTAAATACTTAAAAAAAAAGATCATTTGAAAATGTAAATTTTTATTAAATATAAAATGGGTATCTAATCAAAAACTTCTGATTTGACCAACCATCTGATTGATCGTTATTAAATAAAAAAATTTTAGATATTCAATTGCTATTATAATTTATAAGAAATAATGATTGTTATATTATTCTAATGAAATAGTACTAGTAAATTTTTAAAGTATAGATTTGAATACGTCTTTTTATATTTTTTAATGAAAAAACGTCAAATTTGACGTTTTTTTATGTTTTTTATTAATGGAAAACGTCAAATTTGACGTCTTTTTATCATTTTTTTAATTAAAAAACGTACAAGTTTATTTTATACTTTAAATGATAAAAATTTATTTTGTCTTTACTGCAGTTTTTTTGATATATTTATTTTTTGGCATTATTTTTAACAATATTTAAGTATTTTAATCCACCAATGTTTCATAAATGTAATTTAATTTTCTGTTATGCTTTTTGCTTGAAGTAAATAATTATTGCTAATTTTTTCAGAAGATAATGTAAGTGTTTATAATTTCAAAGATATCAAAAATGTAGCCTTGGGTCTCGGGTTTACTATACAATTTAAATAATATAAAGTTTGAGTTTATTTTGAGCTAACATGCACGTGAATAATTTTTCTAACACACTGCATATTATAGTATTATTTTCTTTCATTAGTAATTATCACTTTATAATAATTTGTAAGTATTAAAAGTATTTTTTTTTTTACATAAGTAAAAACTATTCCGGATTAATTTTGAGGCGATGTTGATATAGTAAACTATTTTTATCATGGGTGCTCCAAAAATTTCAATGACATGGACAAACAGATTTCGTCAGTCGCCATGTGATCCAATATGCTCATAAACATATATCTGATATAGTCTTTTCACTCCTTCGCTTTGCTTCAGACAATAAATCACATATAGTCTCCACTCTCCACTCTTCGCTCTGGCAAATTAAAATCTAATAACTATAATCTGTAAAAAATAAAAAAAAACACTGAAACTAAAATCTATAAATAATATAGCCCATCCTTGCAGAAAAGTCTCGTAGTTACAACTTACAACAAAAACTCTTTTCCTTTGATCTCTCAGGGTAGGTGTAGTGGAAAAATCTTACCATACTGCGGTGACTACCGCATGATGTCCGAGGTGTTGTGACAAATAGAGATCAGGCTAGTAAAAAAAAAACCGTCCCTCGGATAACTCGGATAAATATAAAAAAACGTGAACGCGGATATCACGTGACAATGTGATGCTAAATGTCACTGTGTAACTGAGGGTGGTGGTAAGATTTACCCATTGGGTATTACATGTGTCACCATAAACGTATATAGTGCGCCATTCCGCCACCCGCAGCCGTCTTCAAAGGTCGAAAATTACTCAGACTTTTTTATATGCCCACCTTCTTACTTCATAACAAAATTTGCAAAGAACACTATTGTACTGGCGCTTGATACTTTTAAAAGAAATGTGAAATTTTAAAAAAGTAACTAGAACTGTACCACTATGGCCGCCTGGCGGCGGCCTTCAAAATAGAATTAGGTGTAACATGAGCATAAATGCATAGTCAAATAAACACTTTTTTTAAAGAACCCCTAATTGCTTTATTACACTTATATGATAACAATCTAGGTTTGTTTATGAAATAGGAAGCGGTTGTGATGCTACTTGTTCCAAGCGAGAATATTCTTTAATCACATTTGGATCTACTTTAAATGCATCTCTATTTAAATTCATTGTTTGAATTTGATCCCATTTAGGACATCTGATTCAGTTTTATTATTAATTATGATTTAATGTTAGTAATATATTAAAAAAATTATTAGCAATCAAATTATTATGAAAGTTTTAATAGTTCGTATATATATATATGATCAGTGATCTATAACATATATTTGTAATATTATTATTAAGGATCAACAATTAAATTTTACAATAACTTCAATTTTTTTTTTAATAAAAAATAAATAAATATAATGTTTATTACATATAAGATATAAAAAATACAGATAATAAAAATGAATTTTAAAAACAGTTCGTATTTGTCAGGTGATCTATGACATGCATAATAGTACGATCAGCAATTAAATTTTACGTTGACTTCGTTGACTTCAAATTTTTTTTTTTTGAACTAATTATACTTTGATATAAAAATAAAATAAATGCAACTTCTTTTATTTCATTTATTTCATTGAAAAATAAATAAAGTACTTATTACATATAAAATATAAAAAACAATAGATAATAAAAAAAGAATTTTAAAAACAGTTCGTATTTGTCAGGTGATCTATGACATGTGTAACATGATCAGCAATTAAATTTTACGTAGACTTCAAATTTTCTTTTAAACCACTTTTCTTTGACATAAAAAATAAAATATGTTTTTTATTTCATTAAAAAAAATAAATATAGCACTTATTACATATAAAATATAAAGAACAGATAATAAAAAAAATTAAAGAAAAGATTATTACTGGGTTACGTTAGTTCATAAACATTATTTAGTTTTTTGTTTTTTTCTACCTCTTGTTGAATTTGAAATTTTTGGTGTATTATTTTTTTTTAATATTTTCGTTTCTCTCTTCATTTTCTTCAATATTTTCATTAATTCTTTCTTCATTTTCTTCATTTGTAATAGAAGTTTCACAATCATGAATTTCATCACTTTGTTGATTTTGTAATAGCAAAGATCTTGAAATATCTGCTATTTTAGTCATATTTGTTTTACATTTATTTTTAGTTGGTGTCATTGACAATGATGGTTGTGTTGTTGAATTTTGTTGTATGAGAGAAATTCTTTGTTCTATAACAGATTTTGAAGATCCTTCATTACGTGAATCAGATTTTGATTTCCATGGAACTACAATACTGTTATCTGATTCTATTTTTGCTGATACAAACTGAAATTCCAAAATTTCACAGTATAATTGATCTTTTGCAAAAAAAAATACTCCTGTTGTATGAACTGTTGAATTTTTTCTGGCTTTTGTTAACGCGTTCTTAAATCGCCCATTTGGTGGGTGAGTTAAATTTACAGTAAATGGAGTAAATTGATCCTTAGATATATAAATATGGCTTTACTTGTATTTGTAAAGTATATCCACTTTCTGTTAATTCTGCATACCCCAAAGTCTTTCCAAGAAGATGTACAGTTGGTTTTATTATAGGAATATCTTCCTTATCAATAAGGAGTTGTACATTAGTTGTAATAGAGACGTTTATTGAACCATCTTGAGTTGTTGAAAATTTTCCTGTAATTAAGTATACATTTTCTGCCTTAAGTGGCGAAGTTACTTTAGATCCATCATCTGAATCAAGGTCTGTGTTATTTATTAAGGTCATATAATTGTAAAATTTATATATTTGAAATGCATCTTCATTATCAATTCGGGAAATAGCCATGCCTTTCTGCAAGACACCATTATTAATAGTTTCATCAGTCACAGAGAGTATATACACGATGGTTGTAATGTTTGCAATCATATTTCGAAATTTTTTTTGAATCTGATTATTATTAAAATGAAAAATGAATAAAAGTAAAAAAAAGTAAATGAATTACTTATATTTATAAAAAAAATTATGACTTTAATATATTTATAATATATTTTATTTTTTAAAAAAAGTAATAATATTACAATTATTTATTATTATTTATGATTTATGATTATTAAAAAAATAAAAATGTGATTTTATTACAATTTATTACAAAATTATGATACATTTTATTTAAAACTTAAAAAAGTGGTTCATTGAAAAAATTACGATTTTATTATTTATTAATATATGAAAAATTTTGATTTTTATCAAATTTATTTAAAAAAATGCAATTTTATTGAAAAAATTACGATTTTATTACAATTTATTGCAAAATTATGATGATTTTATTATTTTATTACATTTATTTAAATTTAAAAAAAAGTAGTTTTCATTGAAAAATTGCGATTTTATTATTTATTTACATTGAAAAAAAATTGATTTTATCAAAAATTTATTACAATTTATATAATAAAATTAATTTATTAATTTATATAATAGTTTATGATTGAAATAACATAATCTCATTAACTGTTAAATATTACTTTATTAATTAAATAAATGATAAAAAAAAGGGTAATTTTATTAGAACTAATTTGTTTATAGTTACTATATGTGGCTTTAAATTTTCTAACCTGTGAATTCAATTTTAGTTTATTTTCATTGTAACGTAAATGATGATCATCTTTCAATTTTTCAATTTGTAAATTTATTTATTTTTTATTATTAAAAAAGTGTAATAATCTGTTGAAAAAAACCACACTTTTATAATTATAGCTATAAAAAAAGGGTGGTTTCATTGTAACTAATTTATTTATAGTTATTAATTGCGGCTTTAGTTCTTTTAACTAATATTAACATGTGAATTTAATTGTAGATTATTTTCATTGTGACGTAAATGATGATCATCTTTCAATTTTCAATTTGTAAATTTATTTTTTTTATTATTAATTAAAAAAACAAATAAAAAAATACAATTTTATTAATAAAAAAAGGTAGCTTCATTATAACTAATTTATTTATAGTCATTAATTGCGGGCTTTAGTTCTTTTAACTAATATTAACATGTGAATTTAATTGTAGATTATTTTCATTGTGACGTAAATGATGATCATCTTTCGATTTTCAATTTGTAAATTTATTTATTATTAATTAAAAAAAGATAATTTCTTAATATACACTAGTGTGCGAAACACGGATCACGTGACTATAATTTGTCACCCATGTCACACCCCTATAGTTTTCCATTTTTACTATTTATTCTAGGGACTTAGAATTTTTTCAGTAGGAAAAACCTTATTTGTCACATATTATATGTCACGTTTACTAATTTCAGCCAAATTTTATAATTCCAGCCAAAAATTACCATAATTTCCAATTTTGGAAATTAGAGTAACGTTACACAACCCAAAAAGGCAATTTTGTTTCTCCGTAAAAATGAAAATTCGTTACACAAATTTCCAAAATAGGAAATTATTTATGCAGATCACCGAAATGATAATAATCACGTGACCAGTGTTCACACACACGTAGTGTACAAATAGAAATAGTCTTAAAAAAATGTGTAATTTATGGGAAAAATCACAATTTTTAATTTAATTAACAAACAAATAAAAAAATACAATTTTATTAATAAAAAAAAGTACCTTCATTATAACTAATTTATTTATAGTTATTATATACAAGTTTCAATTTTTATAACATGTGAATCCAATTTTAGATTATTTTTACTTACTGTGACGTAAATGATGATCAACTTCAATTCACGAAATTTATTTAAACAACTGCTGTCCAAAAAACAATCAATTGATATATTGAAATTGAAATTGAAATTGAAATTCATTGCAATGAAACGAAATTTCAATTATGTTTATATATATTTTATATAAAAACGGACCCTGTTTTGCCATATTTGCTAACCAAATTAGGACCTACTTCCTTCCTTTTTTGGAATACAACTTATTATTACAGCGGCCAATCACAATAAACAACACTATGAAATTTAGATCATCTGATTGTTAACAACTTTGTATCGTGATCTGTATATATTGATAAATATTAACTCTTTTATAGCTAATGATCGACAAGAAAGATGTATTTTATTTAGTGATACCTGAAAATTGGTATCTGCATTTTGCATTAATATTACACAAACAACTATATATAATCGAATAAAGGAGTTTATTTACCTTATTTTTTAGGAAGAATTCCAATAAAATAATTTAGTAATGGCTCAAAGTAACGATAAAGGTAAAAGCATATAACATGAGTATAGATATCTAATACAAATTGAAATTGCTCTAAAATTTTTTTCAAACCAAATTTGCAACATAATGAAACTAGTTTCAAAAATTGAGAAAGATAAAGGTAAGAAAATTATTTAACAGCTTGTAAATTATAAACGTATAATTTGAATTTTTTAAACTATTTCTAAAAATTATTTTACTGTATTAGCTCGTAAGTAGTAGATTATCTTATAATCTGAATGATAATTACTTACTTCTATAATTTATATAACCAAATAATTTATTTTATTGTTTAATAATATTATAGTAGTTGGTAAGTTAATAGCTATTTTTTTTTTTATCGTATTTTACATGATATTTTAAATAACTAAATTTTCTATTAATTAATTGTTTAATAATTACGGTACTAATATTATAGAAAGTAAGTAATTAATTTTATATTAATGTAAAAGTATTTATATATAATTTAAACTAATAATAATATTTATTTAAATAATTAGATTGTAAGTTATTATATATACTTAATTTTTATATACAATTATAATATTTTATCTAATTGATTATAATTACTTTATTATTAATTAATAATGCTACAGGGTGTAAGTTATTTAATTAATCTATTATATTTATATAATATTTACATAAAATTTAAACTAACTAAATTCTTTATCTAAAAATTATTTTGTAATTTCTTTTAGTTAGTAAGTTATAAGTTATTAATTTAATTTTATTATATTTATATAATATTTACATATAATTTAAACTAACTAAATTCTTTATTTAAAAAATTATTCAAATATTTTAGATCGTAAGTAATACTTAATATTTATATAATACTTACATATAATTTAAACTAACTAAATTCTTTATTTAAAAAATTATTCATTTAATAATATAGGGAGTATGTTATTTATTTAATTCTATTATATTTTATAATATTTACATATAATTTAAACTAACTAAATTCCTTATCTAAAAAATTATTTTGTAATTTCTTTTAGTTGGTAACTGAAGTTATAAATTATTTATTTAATTCTATTATATTTATATAATATTTACATATAATTTAAACTAACTAAATTCTTTATTTAAAAAATTATTCAAATATTTTAGATCGTAAGTAATTTATTACATTTATATAATATTTACATATAATTTAAACTAATTAAATTCTTTATTTAAAAAATTATTCAAATATTTTAGAACGTAAGTAATTCTATTATATTTATATAATATTTACATATAATTTAAACTAACTAAATTCTTTATTTAAAAAATTATTCAAATATTTTAGAACGTAAATAATCCTATTATATTTATATAATATTTACATATAATTTAAACTGACTAAATTCTTTATTTAAAAAATTCTTTATTAATAATATAGGGAGTATGTATTCTATTGTATTTATATAATATTTACATATAATTTAAACTAACTAAATTCTTTATCTAAAAAATTATTTTGTAATTTCTTTAGTTGGTAAGTTATAAGTTATTTATTTAATTCTATTATATTTACATAATATTTACATATAATTTAAACTAACTAAATTCTTTATTTAAAAAATTATTCAAATATTTTAGGATGTAAGTAATTCTATTGTATTTATATAATCTTTACATATAATTTAAACTAACTAAATTCTTTATTTAAAAAAATTATTTTGTAATTTCTTTTAGTTGGTAAGTTATAAGTTATTTATTTAATTCTATTATATTTATATAATATTTACATATATAATTTAAACTAACTAAATTCTTTATTTAAAAAATTATTCAAATATTTTAGAGCGTAAGTCATTCTATTATATTTATATAATATATACATATAATCTAAACTAACTAAATTCTTTATTTAAAAAATTATTCAAATATTTTAGAGCGTAAGTCATTCTATTATATTTATATAATATTTACATATAATTTAAGCTAACTAAATTCTTTATTTAAAAAATTATTCAAATATTTTAGAACGTAAGTAATTTTATTATATTTATATAATATTTACATATAATTTAAACTAACTAAATTCTTTATTTAAAAAATTATTCAAATATTTTAGAACGTAAGCAATTTATTATATTTATATAATATTTACATATAATTTAAACTTAACTAAATTCTTTATCTAAAAAATTATTTTGTAATTTCTTTTAGTTAGTAAGTTATAAGTTATTTATTTAATTCTATTATATTTATATAATATTTACATATAATTTAAGCTAACTAAATTCTTTATTTAAAAAATTATTTTGTAATTTCTTTTAGTTGGTAAGTTATAAGTTATTGATTTAATTCTATTATATTGATATAATTACATATAATTTAAACTAACTGAATTCTTTATTTAAAAATTATTTATTTAATAATATAGGAAGTATGTTATTTATTTAATTCTGTTATACTTATATAATATTTACATATAATTTAGGCTAATTAAATTATTTGTTTAAAATATTTTAGCTTGTAAGTATTGCATTTTTTTTTTAACTATAATAATCCTATATTTTTTATAATTAATTTATTATAATTATATAATATTTACTAAATTTTTTTAGTTGGTAAGTTATAAGTTATTTTATACTATTTATTTAAAATTTAAATTAATTAATATTATATTAAATTTTTATAATTTTATTTAGAGTAAGTATAATTAATATTGTTTAATATTTAAATTTTTAATTGTAATTTTATTTTAAATTTTAATTTTTAATATCATTTCATTTTATATTTAAAGATTTGGTACTAGTGGAAATGAAATTGTGGATCAATTTATTTCCAAAAATAAATTAAAATGGATACCTTATGATAAATTTGAAAATATTGAATATCTTGATAAAGGAGGATTTGGTACTATATATAAAGCTAAATATAATAGTGTTGAAGTAATTTTTAAATATTTTGATTATCTTAATAATTCAGATGAAAGTTTAAATGAATTTTTAAATGAAGTATGATTAAATATTATCTTTTTTTTAATATTATAATTTATTTATACTAATTTACTAATAAATATTATTTTTTATAGTGGGAAATTATCGAATATTCAAATCAAATTATTGGAATATATGGATTTACAAAAGATCCAGATACTTTGAATTATGTATTAATAATGGAGTATACAAATAAGAATAGTTTAAAAAGATGTTTAACAGAAATAACAAAAAATTGGGAACAAAAATTATTTTGTTTATATCAAATTATTAGGGGTCTTGATAATATTCATGGAGAAGATCTTATCCATTATAACTTCCATGATGGTAATATTTTATGTAACAAATATAAAGAAAATATATATGGAATTTTTATTAGTGATTATTTAGGATTGTATCAACTTACAAAATCTTTTTTAAAAGAAAATGATATCTATGGAATTTTACCATTTATAGCACCTGAAATTTTAAGAGGTCAACCTTATACACAAGCTAGTGATATATATAGTTTTTCTATAATTATGTGGGAATTTACATCTGAAATATCACCATTTAATGATAAAGCACATGATCTTCAACTTGCTTTAAGTATTTGTAAAGGTAAACGTCCTGAAATCATTGAAAATACTCCACAATGTTATATAGATTTAATGAAAAAATGCTGGGATGAAGATCCATTAAAAAGGCCATCTTCTGAAGAAGTTTTAAATATTATTGGTGATTGGATTTTTCTTCCTTGGCATAAGGAAATTGAAGATATTAATGAAGAATTAAAAAATAATATTATGGAATTTATAAATGCACCAATTGAGCATAATAACCTTATTGTAGAATCTCATCCAAAAGCATGCTATACAAGTCATTTACTTGATTTTACTAGTAAAGAATTAAATGAAATTCTAGAAGGTTCTCAAGGATTTCTAGTCAATTTACAACAAAACTCAACTTTACAAAATGAAGAATTTGCAAAAAAAGAAAGTACTTTACAAATCCAAATTACAAACCTGCAAAGTGAAAAACAAGCTTTAGTTGACAAGCTGAGTGAACAATTAAAACAAAACAGTCAGTTAAATCAAGAAAAAAATAATCTGCAAAATGAATTAGTCCAAACAGAAACCATTATTCAAGAATTAAAATCAAAGCAAGATCAATTTAAAAATCAATTAAATCAATTTCAAATTGGTTATAAGCAAATAGAGGAAGAAAATCTTAAGTTAGAAAAGATTGCTGAAACTTATTATCAAAGTTCTCAAAATGAGTTAGTTAATTTACAACAAAGAAATTCTCAAACAGAAAAAGTCATTCTTAAGTTAGAAAATGAATTATTTGATTTACAACAAAGGAATCTTAAATTTGAGCAAAATAATCAAAACCTGAAGCAAAGGAATTTTGAATTTGAACAAAATAATCAAAATCTGAGGCTTAACTTAGCTAAACAGATTAACAAATTTGCAGAAAAAGAAAATATTTTACAAACCCAAATTATTGACCTGCAAAATGAAAAGCAAAACTTAGCTGGCATTTTAATCAATTTAACTGAACAGTTGAAACAAAATAAACTAACTAACCAGAAAGTTCAAGATCAAATCAGCCAGTTAAAACAAGATGAAATTAAATTGCAAGAAAAATTAGCTCAAACAGAAGCTAATATTCAAGAATTAAAATCTCACAAAGAAAGTTTAATTGAACAAAAAGAGCAATTAGAAGTTAATTATGAACAAATAAAACAAGAAAAAATCAGATTGCAAAATATGGTGAGTGATCTTTTACAAGATCAAAAGTTTACTACTGAATTGAAAGCCAAGTTAGCCAAGTTAGAAAAAGAAATTGCTCAATTGGAACAAAAATTAATTATTGAAGAACAAATCAAAATACAATTAACTCAAGCCTTACAGATTAAAGAAGATAGAATAAATGAATTAGAACAAGAGCTGATTAACCTTGATCAAGAGCGCATTAAAAAGTTACAAGATAAAAGAAAAGAATTGAGTGAAATTGAAAAGGAATTATTAAATAAATTAACTATTGGAAAAAATACTAAAGAAATTCATAAAGAAAAAGATGCTAAACAAAAAGAGATGAATGAACTTCAACAAGAATTATTAAGAACCTCAGCTTCTTATGATGCCAATAGAAAAAAACTGATTTTCAATCAAGTCAATAATTTTCTGAAAGTTAAGGGTGGATTCTTAACTTTACGAGAAGAAGCTATTAAAAAACTACAAAATTGCTGTAATAATCTAGAAAGTTCTATTAATAAGAAAAGAAATACTATTGGTTCTATTAGAGATATGAAAACCTCTAAATTGACTGATAAATATACTAAAGAATTTCAAAGTATTCTTGTAAAATATAATGATGGATTGTTAGAGTTGAACAAAAATTATTATTCCTTAAAGAAAATTGTTCAGGAAAATAAAGAGTTGGAAGTTAGCCTCATAACTGAAAATATTCTTAAGTTGAATTCTTTTGATCTTGATAAATACAAAATTTTTAAATTTGCTACTAATTCTCAGGAAGGAACTAGAATTCAATTAAATACTAATATGATGTCAGAAGATATAAATTCATTAAGAAAGAATTTGAATGAATTGAAATTAGAATTAAACCAAGAAAAAAAAGAATTAAAAAATTTAGCAACAGTTTAGATTTAACCATATTGATGGATTATAGTACAGTTCATAAAATAGCTATTGATTCATTGTAATAAAACTAAGTGTAATATTTACTAAAATATATGAATATATGAATATATATTCTAGAATTTATTGAACATTAATAGTTCTAGGAATTTCGAGATTTTTTTTTATTAAATTATAACTGTATTTTTATTTTATTTTTTTTTGTTTTTTTTATCAATAAAGGATAATTAAACTTTTGAAAGTTCTTTATATAAGTCATTTAAATAACTGTTTTATACTTATATTTAAATTAAAAATAAATAAAACGTATATAATATATAAGAACCATTTTATCTTCAATATTAATTCACCAATGTAAAAAGCCAATTTTGTTTACATAGATGTACTTGATAAAAAAAATTATACTGTATATATGTATGTCTATACTAATATTTTTGCATTAGATTCTTTCAGATTTTAACAATCGTTAACAACTAAAATTGATTTTCCATAAAAGCCTTCCTTGCATTTTGAACAAATTCTTATGCTTGTTTATATTTAAATTTTTTTACTTATTAGTATTAGTGTAGTGTTATTGTGAACTAAAAAAAAAATTTTAATCATCAATTACTTTTTTTAGTAACAATAAATTACGATTAATGAGATTTTTAATTAATAAAAAAAAATTTTTTGGAATAATAATAGATCGATATATTAAATTTTTTTTTGAATTTTTTTAATAACAATAGTTTTTTTATAGATAACTTAGGACCCAGAAATATATATATAGGGGTCAGGTGATGAAAAAAAATTTGCTGTACACATTTTTTCAGGGCTGGAATTGTGATAATGCCAGTCTGTTACTATAATAGGAAATAAAATTCTGACTGGCATTATCAAAAATTATCTAAAAAAGGAAAGATTTTCATGATTTTTTTTAGTTCAAAATACGCTGACCTTGTGACACGCTGCCCATAGGATAATAAATTATCGTATGTTGCCACTGACGTGTTGAGTTCAAATAATATCTATGCTTGGTTTAAAATAAAAATTAGTTACAAAAATTACAAAAACATTATTTCTTACCCAAATATTAATTTTGCGATAGTTTCCCCAAATTTAATATTTACAATATACATTAAATTAATAATGTCTTCTTTTCTCATAAGAAAAGGCTAAACAGTGTATTAGTTTTTATTAAGGGCGAACTAAAATTTTTATTTTCTAAAAATTGAACTAACGAAATCCACCCCTTTTTGTACATTTTAAGAAAATCATTTCTAATATCTACTATCTTTTTCTAATAAAAATTTAAGAAAATTTAAGAAAATAAAAGATCTATTATCATATGACTATCTTGTTACACTAAACTAAACTATAAATATAATTTTATCGGCTAATTATTTACCCATCGGTTAATTATTTATCCATCAGCTAATTATTTATCCTTATTCTATTTTATTATATTTTCAGTTATTACATTTATCCTCCCCTTGAAAATTTATGTCCCATAAATTAAGAATCAAACTTGGGTCTCAACCATATTATATTATTATATATGGTTCAAATATTTCCCTATCAAAATATTCTTTTAATAATTCTCCATTTACAGGTCTTCTTAAAATCCTCCCATTTAATTCTTTAATTTTGTATGATCCATTTATTATTACTTCATGTATATAATATGGTCCCTTCCATTTTTCTTCTAGCTTTCCTGTATGTGTTTTGTATTTTGCTGCGTCAAAGTATAATACTTTATCTCCTATTTGAAAATTTTGTTTTCATTTTCCAATTTTATCATGATATTTCTTTTGTTGTTCTTGTGCTTTTTCAATATTCTTCTTTGCTTCATATCTTTTTATTGGTAATTCTTCTATTATATGTTCTATCCTTTTAATCATTGTAATTCTTTTAACTTCTTCATTGTCTGGTAATATTACTTTTCTTCCATAAGTCAAATAAAATGGTGTCATTTTACTTGATTTTTGTATTTTACTCCTATATGCAAACAATATTGGTGCTATTCTTTGATCCCAATTTTTATCTTCATATTCTCTATTTCTGTATATCGTTAATTTTTCTTTTACTAATTTCGCCAATGATTCTATTAATGTTTTATTAAATCGTTCTACTAATCCATTTGTTTTAGGGTGATAAGGAGTTGAGAATTTATGTTGAACATTAAATTTTTCTGTAAGATTTTTAGTTAATTGATTATTAAATTCTGATCCATTATCTGTAAATATTTTCTTTGGACATCCATGTTGACAAATTATTTCTTCATAAATGAATTTTGATATTTCTTTTGCATTTGCTTCTTTTATTGCTTTTGCTTCTGGCCATTTTGTAAAGAAATCTATTGCTACTACTATGTATTTATTTCCTTCTTCTGTTCTTGTGATAATTGTCAAAGAAGAAATAATCCACAAGGACTACATGAATTACATCCAATAGAAGTAAAAGAACCTTTTTATATGATTGGGATAGATGTAATAGGACCATTACCAACTTTTTACATATTTTTTTACATCTTGTTTCATATTCTTCCACCAATATTTTTCTTTTACTTTTTCATATGTAGCTTGAATTCCAAAATGTGCTGATTCTGAAGTATAAGGAGGTTTAAATAAGCAATATCAGCAATATCTAAGGTAATTTCATGTAATTCGAACTTTTGATCCAAAACTGAGCAATTGATCATGACGATTTTTAGCCTTCCGGGTATCTACTGCAAGAGAAATAGATGTAGCTCATTTTGATAAATTGTTGAAGTTGTAAGAATGAGGAGTTATAGGATGCATGAATAATGGAATTTAAAGTTTCCTGGCATGGCATAATGAAAAAAGGATTAAAGTTTATGAATAAATTGACGGAATTTTTATCTTGTAATAACGTTTATAGATTGAGAATCTTCTATTACCAATTCAGTGAGCATTTTACATAATTCTTCCTGTTTTATTTCAGAATGTCTATTTGCTTGTTGTTCTTTGAAAATTTTGCGTTATGAAATTAAAAATTAAAATCAATATGCTATAATTATAATTTTTTTTAGATGAATAATTAATAAAAAAAAAGTAGATTTACTTTTCCGTATTCGTTAACGTAAATGTCATGACAGTTTATTAAATGAATTATTTCATGATTTGTATCATTACTTGGTTGGCTATGACCCATAACGTAAGATTTTCCACATGGTGTATTATCAGAATCTTTTAATAATTTACAGACCATTGCTTTGTAACGTATACCTTTTATTTCTTTGATTTCTTCGTTGAAATAATCCCAATACCATCGATTACCTTATTTGAAATGAGAATATTACAAAATAAATAATTCTTGAAAACAGTACTTATACATATAAATCTTTAATTAAAGATCGTATTAATTAATTATACTTACTATCAGCATATTTGCAAGACTTAATCATGAGCAATAGTTTCAAAATGATTACGGTCAGCTTGACACACATAAGCAGTATCAGGCATTAGTTCTTCTATTAATAATGATCGGTTTATTGGTAAGAATCAACTAAATCAGTCAATAAAATGACGAATGTAATGATAGCCAGTATAATAATATACCTGGGTTTGGATCGGCCAACATTGAACAAATTACCGATAGTACTTGAATTATAAAAAGTTGATTAAATTTTTTATATAAAAGAATTGCAACAGTCTTGTAGTAAATATACCTTTTGAAATAGTAAGCGCTGGTGACCAATACATTAGAATATCCGACATTATAAGTCTACTAAAGCTGATATTTGGATGGTAGATTTTTGTTATAAAACGAAACTGTAGAATACGTGAGTAAATACGTAATTAAAATAAATTTACAACTGTATAACTAGAGTAACTTGGTAATTATTAGTGAGTTATAATCATTATACTGTCAGATTGACTTGAAAATTTTGGGTCGGGTCATCAAACGTTTTTATAATTAAATATAAAAAAAATTGATTTTTTTATTAAAAACGTCAGACTTGACGTTTTTATGATTAAAAAATCATTTTTTACGTTAGATTTGATTAAAAATCAAAAAAATTGATTTCTTTGGTTAAAAACGTAAGACTTGGCGTTTTTGTAATTAAAAAATCAAAAAAAAAATGATTTTATTAATTAAAAACGTCAGACTCGACGTTTTTGTAATTAAAAAATCAAAAAAATGTTTTTTTCAGTTAAAAATGTCAGACATGACATTTTGGTGATTAAAAATAAAAAAAAATGACTTTTTTAGTTAAAAAACGTCAGGCTTGACGTTTTTGTAATTAAAAAATCAAAAAAAATGACTTTTTTAGTTAAAAAACGTCAGGCTTGACGTTTTTGTAATTAAAAAATCAAAAAAAATGACTTTTTTAGTTAAAAAACGTCAGGCTTGACGTTTTTGTAATTAAAAAATCAAAAAAATGACTTTTTTAGTTAAAAAACGTCAGGCTTGACGTTTTTGTAATTAAAAAATCAAAAAAAATGACTTTTTTAGTTAAAAAACGTCAGGCTTGACGTTTTTGTAATTAAAAAATCAAAAAAATGACTTTTTCAGTTAAAAAACGTCAGGCTTGACGTTTTTGTAATTAAAAATCAAAAAAAATGACTTTTTCAGTTAAAAAACGTCAGACATGACATTTTTGTGATTAAAAATAAAAAAATGATTTTTTTAATTAAAAACGTCAGATTTGACGTTTTTGTAATTAAAAAATCAAAAAAATGACTTTTTTAGTTAAAAAACGTCAGACTTGACGTTTTTTAATTAAAAAATCAAAAAAAAATGATTTTTTTAGTTAAAAACGTCAGACATGACATTTTTGTGATTAAAAATTAAAAAAAATGATTTTTTAATTAAAAACGTCAGATTTGACATTTTTATGATTCAAAAAATCATTTTTTACGTTAGATTTGACAATTTTGTAATTAAAAATCAAAAAAATTGATTTTTTTAGTTAAAAACGTCAGACTTGACGTTTTTGTGATTAAAAATCAAAAAAAATATTGGTTTTTTTTAATTAAAAATGTCAGACTTGATGTTTTTGTGATTAAAAATCAAAAAAAATATTGATTTTTTAATTAAAAACGTCAGACTTGGCATTTTGTAATTAAAAATCAAAAAAATATTGTTTTTTTAATTAAAAACGTCAGACTTTACGTTTTTGTAATTAAAAAATCAAAAAAATGATTTTTTTGATTAAAAATGTCAGACTTGATGTTTTTGTAATTAAAAAATCAAAAAAAAAATGATTTTTTTGATTAAAAACGTTAGACTTGACGTTATTGTAATTAAAAAATCAAAAAAATGATTTTTTTGATTAAAAACGTTAGACTTGACGTTATTGTAATTAAAAAATCAAAAAAATGATTTTTTTGATTAAAAACGTCAGACTTGACGTTTTTGTTATGATTAAAAAATCAAAAAAATGATTTTTTTAATTAAAAAACGTCAGACTTGACATTTTTGTGATTAAAAAATAAAAATCAAAAAAAATATTGGTTTTTTTTAATTAAAAACGTCAGACTTGACGTTTTTGTAATTAAAAAATCAAAAAAAAATGATTTTTTTAATTAAAAACGTCAGACTTGACATTTTTGTTATTAAAAATCAAAAAAATATTGGTTTTTTTTAATTAAAAACGTCAGTCTTGACATTTTTTGTTAAAAAAATAAAAAATGAAGAAAAAACATTTTTGCGTTATTTTTTTTATGAAAAATGCCAAAACGTTTTTTTCTTAATAGTAATGCAAAAAAAAAAGTTTTTGGCATTTTTTTTAATAATATTATATGAAAAAACACTGAAACGTTTTTTTTACAATTTTTTTATTTTTTTGTAATATTTTATGAAATTTTAATGATCAACAAAAAAATGAAATTATGCAAATATTGAATGATGCAACAATTTAACAGGAACTTTTAGTGGCACAGGAAGAGTTTTTGCGAAAAGTTGGCATTAGAAGTTTTTTTCATTGTCATTGTCATTGTCATTGACATTGACATTGACATTGACATTGACATTTACATTTTTTACATAAAGTTATATAAGATTAATCTGAGAGTTTTTTACTAAAAAGGAAATTTTTTTATAAAAAGGGAAATGATTTTCAATTTCGAGGCAATTCAGCAGGTGTTTTAATAACAAATTGAGAAATGATTTCCATAGAAAATCTCGTGACAAAATTTATAATAAATTTAAAATAAATGATCAACAAATGATCAACAAAATCGTTACTAGTTTTATAAAAAACGTCCAATAATATCTTTTTATTGTTTTAAATAAATTTACCTTTGGTGATTTAAACGGATAATCTGTAGGAAAATCAATAAAAAGAGAAAATGTACCACCTGAGTATGGTGAATCAGACTAATCAAAGTTATAGGAAAAGAATTGAATGATTCATCTATATATATGTAAAATTTAATATATAAGCCGAAAAGTACTTACAGAACTCGCTTTTCAATGAAAAAGATCATCTTCGATAGGACCAGCATTACAAGATGACGATGATTCACGTCCTAAGTCGTGCAATTCCTAGTTGAGAAAAATGGTTTGTCTAAGTCGGTAGTTGAAAAAATAAATTTATACTAATAAATATTTTTCTGATTTGTGATAGAGACTCACCTTTTTAATTCTTTTAAGTGCCATTTAGTTCGTTAGTAAAAAAAAAATCTAAATTATGTAAAAAAGTTACTCACTATCACGAGTATATATTTAATTAGTTTTTTTTCTGTATAATAAAAAAATTATTAATAAAGAAATGAAAATGCGGTTACCAAAAAAAAACAGGGTATTACACAATTTATACTATCCAACAGTGACAATTTTTTATTTTAATTATTCTTTAAATTAATTTACTTATTAGTTACATATAATTGTGCCATTCCGAGTATTTTTTTAGAAAAGAATGTCAAAAAGTCTGTGCTATATATCTAAATTATTTGTAGTATCGTCTTAATTAATTTGACGATTGTACTAACCATGAAACTCAATATATGTTTAGACTTTTCATGCTTAAGCTAAAGCTTACGTTTATTTTTAAATTTAGAATATGCTTCAAAGCTTCAAAGGTCAAGCTTTATGCACTGGGTCCGCAGTCAGAACGGTAGGTTAATATATATTGAAAAAAAACATGATGAAAATAATAGGCATGAACGTAATAAATGTACATAATTACTATGGCAAAAATACTTAATTAAGTTAAATACCAAATGTTGTGTTACAATTACCGTTTATAAATAATATGAAATTTTTTTTTTTCCCTAAATAATGAATCTGGAGATTTTACCATTATTACAGTATTACCGTTATGTAAAGCAATAAAAAGATGAAAAATCTTGGATATAGCGATCATCATTTGATCACAAAGTTTTCCCATTTAATTGTTTAAAAAAAAAAAAATTGGACGGGTAAATATATAAAAAGTTCGTAATTGTTTATTAATAATTTATTGATAATAAATAATTGATGCATCTATAAAATTGTCGTATAATAATAATTATATCAAAGATTTCACTTTTTTTTAATAACGCCTCATACAAATAAATCATAAAAAAAGTATAGATATTTATTTTAAAATATAGTATCATGCTGGCAAAACTTACCTTAATTTGTGTAATCCATTCTATTGTTGAATAAGATAAATAAAAGAGACCATTGCTATTATGATAATACAATAGTAGTGAACCTAAAAATAATTACTTTGTTCCCAAAAAATCCTTCAGTCCCAAAATAGATTCCAGATTTTATGTCTGGTGATGTGCTGGTAAATTATCTCTCAATGAAGAACCTCCTCATGATAATATTTTGGAGGCAATTAACAAACTTTTAATTAATTGTAATTCTCACACTATTCTCACAAAAAAATTTTGTCAATATCAATATTACGAAAAAAAATTAAAATCCAAAATTAACTTTAAACAACAAATTTATATATTATCGGTTTGACGAGATCGTTCATGCAATTTTTGTAATAAACTCCCGTTACTATCCAATAATGAGATAACCGATCTATAAAATAACAATTATGTAAAATATGCATGAACTTTTAATTCCCAACTTAATTTAATATATATTTATATATATATATATATAGCAATTTTCAAAAAAAAATTCATATATTTGTGTATAAAAAGAAAAAGTTCTTCAGTGAACTATTCACCGTTCATAGGTGATAGGTACACTGTTCGACGCCTTCCAAGAAAATGTAATCCCTCGAATTTTATGTTATAGGTAGTTTTATTCGTCCAAAAATTTCACACCAAATTAAAATTAAATTTAGATTAAAATTTTAAGATTTTTATTTATTATTTATTTATATTGTTGCAATAATTTATGTAAAGTTCGAAAACCCTAAACTGATTCTCATATTATGTAATATGTATTAATAATCGTTTCATAATTGTTAAGTTCATAAATTAATTACGTTTCGCATATACTGTGTTTTAATTAGGCCTTTCCGCTCATTCAATTAGAAATTCAGTTAAATAATCATTTTATTTCGATATGTTTTTTTATTCGGTTAGAAATATTCGATATTAACATTTAACATTATATAGATAAAAATTTATTATTTCTTACTGTTCGAAGTTATTATAACCTTTTATATAAAATTATTATTTATCCTTGAAGGAAGAATATAATGAGTAAAATATCTCGCTCTTTATAAAAAATCATAAGCGCACACAAAAGAATAAATATTGAGAAAAAACATTATGAAATAAACTCCGTATAAAAAACTTGCAATTTATGTACATTGGCACATTGAAAAACTTATTTAATCAACGATTCGAAATTATGATATAGAGAATTAATAAATGAAATAAAAAAAAAATTAACGAGTAACGACGTATGTAAATAATTTCTAAAATCTTTTCCATAGAATTGATTTATAAAATGTATTTAGTTTTAAAATATAAACTTGATTCGGAACTTGCTTGGGTTTATATTCAAAATCGTGTTTATTTATTGAAATATATCTATTTTCAACGCGATATGACATAATAAATTCTTAGTATATTAGGATTTATTTTGATATATCCGATATATCCGTACTAAATTAATTTGATTTGTACATAAGCAATCGTGACTGGTTGGTTCCAGAGAAAATAGCTGCTTTGTGCTGGTTACAATTGATCGGTAAATATGATATACTTACTATATAGATAGACCACATGACATTATAATTACTGCGTCACAAATGCTTAACGCAGTTGCGCTTTTAACCTAATTTTTAAAACTTGAAATTTGAATATAAAAAAAAATTCATAAATTCATTTCGTTACGGAAGTTGGGAACTATTAAAATATCTATCCGAAAAAATAAAATTTATGCTTTAATAAAAAAGCTTGGACTTTTGCATTTCGGAAAAATAAAAAAAAATTAAGAAAATTAATACGTCTACTCCTTTTGATTAGTGTGTCTCTTTAGGAAAATCATGTCTTCACTTTATTCTCTATTAATAGAAACTAATGAAAAAACATTGTAATCATGTATACAGTCATACCAAAATGATTATGCGCTATAAATTATTTCTATACCGACAATACTGACATTTCAATAATTCTTTTATTATAAATCTATTACACTAATGAGTATCTAGTATTTTTTTTTGCCGTTTAATAAACTATGTGATCAGTATGATAAGCTATAGAAATTATAGTTTAATTGAATAGTTACAATTTATTGATTTTTATTGGTTTGCTATTAATATTATAATACATCTTAATACATTCACGTTCAGTTTTTAACTAATATTTATAGTTACATTACAATTAGTGATATGAACTTTCATTCCCTCCAAATCAAGAGTCAGGAAAGAAGAAAAAAATAGTTTCATCATACACAAATACACAAAAGTCTGAATTATATAGTGAACTAGATGCCCGTGTCTAGGATGATAAAAAGTTATTTACTATATACTATACGTAGTAAACAAATGGGTTATCATCCGAAGAATAATAACCCACCCAATTTATTTACTACTACTCTACTAGAATAGTAAATAACTAATACTTAAATATTATTGTCATAATGTATGTGGGCCAAAAAATACTTAATTCTATTCCAAAGAAACAGAATATATTTCGCTTTCTAGTTTATACATTCCATTCATTCTTTAGAATAATAATGCTTGATAACTATTTAGTAATAACTTATTATCCGAGCAAAAATAAAATAAAAGAACTTTAACATGTTATAAAATAATGTTGTTTAAAGTAACTTTATTTATAAAAACGATTGTTAATAATTTTTTAGACCTATTTATAAGAAATATAATATAAATAATGTAAATACAAATGTTTCTTTTAGGAATTACTGTTAATTAATTCTAAAATCTTATTGTTTTGTTTTAAAAATATCAAATATTTAAATATATCAGAATTTCCTTTATCAGTTAAATTATTCGCCTCAGAAAACAATTTTTCACTTACAGTTGAAGTTGTATAGACAGCTAAATATTTCATAGCCAAAGGGAATAAAACAGGAAATTTTTCTTTTCTTTCTTTCCACCACGTGAATGGATTGCTTTCTAAATCAATTTCTTCTTGATCCCAATACTCAGTAATCTCGGCACACGTAGGTGGAACTGGTTTCTTTAAATTAGCCAATATTGAGCTTGTTCTTTTTTGACTTTGCTTATATTTGTGTATATGATTATCGGCTTCTATAATTGTTTCCATTTCTCTGTACTTTTCATATAATAAATCTTTAACAGCATTTACTTTTGGATCAGATACAAAGGATAATCTTTTTATTCTAGGATCAAAAAGGCTATAAAGAATTAATTTTGGATCTGAAATATCTCTCCAGTAATTGTCTATAGCAGCAGAGAAGGAGAGCTTTATTTTATCAATAAGACCATCACAGTTTACGGGTTCATCAATTTGAATTCTTTTATCGAAAGTTGATTCCTCATCTTCGAAATTAATTTCTACTGTGGTCACGCTTTCTGAACAAAATTTATTCTTAATTTCAAGTAATGCAGGATTTATTAAAGAATAAGTGCAATAGGCCCCTTCTCTTAAAATTTCAGTAATTTCCAAAAAAGGCCCTAAAAGCGATTTAAGATCCTGAATCAACTTCAGTTCATCTTGAGTCAGCCTAATTTTTTCATATTTTTCAGCAAGACTATAAGATTTCCAATATGTTGGAAATTTCATAATAGTGTATAAAAGATTTGCAGAATCCTATAATGAGTAGAGAATTATTACTAAATACAAATACAAGTTTCAAAAGTAATTTGATTATTAATATGAAAATACTTAATGCTCTTACAATATTTTCCTTAAATTCATTTTGATTCAAAAAATTTTCATAACGTTTTGCACGTTCTATTAATATTTCAGCTGGTTTCATTACCTTTTCGATTACTGAATGTAATGTATGTTTAGTGCAACCTAACCAATTTGTTTTTTCCATGTCAAGAATTGCCTTTTTTATATTACTTTTATTAGTAGTTGTAATAGTAAATATTAAATTACGAATTTTCCATCTAGATATCACATCTTCAAGAGCATCCAATATATGTTCTGAAGTATGAGGATATCTAACGAAAGCAACATCTAAGGTAACTTCACGTAATTCACATTTTTGATCCAAAAATGAGCATGTGATACCTAAATAACCTTGACGATTTTTAGCTGTCCAGATATCTACTGCCAGAGAAATAGATAAAGCTTCTTTTTTGATATATTGTTGAAGTTGTGAGAATGAGGAGTTATAGGATTCATGAATAATTGAATTTACAGATTCTGAACTTGGCATAATAAAAGCAGGATTAAGTTTATGAATAAATTGACGAAATTGTTCTCTTGCAATAACACTTATAAATTGAGAATCTACTATCATCAATTCAGTAAGTGATTTCCATGATTCTTCTTGTTCTTTTTCAGAATGTTTATTTGTACCAGATATCTGTTGTTTTTTGAAAATTTTATGCTATGAAACGGAAAGTTGAATCATACAATATCATATCAGATTTTTTTTTTTTTTGGGTAAACACTTTATCAAAAAAGGCAAACTTTAGTACTTACCTTCCCATACCCGTTAACAAAAATGTCATGATAGTTTATCAAATGAATTATTATTGCATCTTTAATTTGTTTATCACTCACGTAAGTTTTTTCACATGGAGAATTACCAGGATTGTCTAATAAATTACAAACCATTTCTTTGCAAAGTGTACCATTTATTTCTTTTGTTACTGTGTTGTAATACTTTTGATACCATGGAGTACCTTATTTGAAACGAGAATATTAAAAATAAACAAATCTTGAAAACAGTGCATCTAAATCTTTAATTAATAAAGGCCGTATAATTAGCTATACTTACTATCAGCATATTTGCAAGCCCATTCATGGGCAGTAGCTTCATAACGAGTACTGTCAGTCTTATACACATGAGCAATTTCAGGTACAAGTGGATTATCTTATATTATTATTAATAATTATGATTAATCAATCAATCAAGACGAATGATAAATATGAATTATGATGTAATATATTATTACCTGTGTCTGGATTAATTACAAATGAATGAATTGACAGGAGTACTTAAAGAATGATGTTGATTAAAATTTTTTAGCATAGAAAATTGTAGATAATTAGGTAACACATTTATTTTTAAATTTTACCTCTTGAAATAGTAAGCGCTGGTGACCAACAATCTTTTAGAATATTCAGGCCTATATTTCCATCACTATTGATATTCGGATGATATATTCTTGTTGTAAAGTTAATCTAACATGAACAATATCTAAGTATATAATTAAAATATACAATACTGCATTAACAAAATGTACCTTTGGTGGTTTAAACGGATAATCTGTAGGAAAATGAATAGCAAGGAAAAACACGCCTCCTGAGTATGGTGAGTCAGGCTAATCAAAGTTACAGTAAGAGAGTGAATATTCTATATATTAATATAAAATTTGGTAAATAAACTAGCCAAAAAAAGTGCTTACAGGGCCTATGATTGTTGCTTGCCAATGAAAAAGATCATCACCGATAGGACCAGCACTACAATACAACGGTGGATCACGTCCTAAGTCGTACAATTCCTAGTAGGAGTAAAGAAAAGAAAATTATTAATTATTTTGTCAAAAGTCTCAGCTGAAAAATTTGTAGTAAAAAAAAATTTACGAAAAATAAATGAAACGCACTTTATTAATTCTTTTTATTGTTTTTGGGTTTGCCATTTTGTTTGTCAGGAAAAAAATAAAAATGGGGTTATCGTTGACAAGCTTATTTACGCTAAACTACTTTATTTGTATCACGAGCATCATTTTTTAATGAATCTTAAAAAAAGAATTTTCCTGATTTCTTATATGTAAATGTATGAATTTTTAACCATTTAGGGAATCGGATAAATGATCGGCCGATAGGCCGATTCTAAAGTAAAATTTTACTATCTGCTATTCCAATATAATTTTAATTATACGCTAATTTTGGAGTTCATCTTATTTTGAGCTTTACCGAATATTTCCGATTTCTTTAAATCAGCTGTAAAATATGAATATACGTGCCGGCAGTTGTGCTGGCCCGGACCCGGACCAGGATTTTTTTGTTTACATTTTTACCGTTTAAAATTTCATTATTTTAGTATTTTAGTGCTTTGAAGTCCAACTTTTTATTATTTTTTTTTAATAAAAACTAGCAGTGAACCGTTGCTTCGCATCGGGTTTAAGGTTTTTTAAGCAATATATTTATATATGATAAATTATGTGCAGATAATATATTGTATAAATGAGCAGAGATATGAATAAAAACAATCTATAGATTATTATAATGAAAAAAATGAATAGTGACTATGTGCTGTAATAGTATTTTTTTTATTTTACAATTAAATTTATTTTATTTTATTCTTATACTGAACGCTTTTATTGTAGTGCATTTATAAAAACAGTAATAGGATAATCTATCGAATCACATAAAATTTTTTTTAATATTTTTATAATAAAATAAGATATAAAAAATTAAAATTATTTTCCAAATTAATTTCTCTCTTTTATGAAGCTGTTTTCTTTGACAACATTTTGAATATCATTCACTATTATTATCTTTTCTGCTTTTTTCTTTAATTTTATTATTTCAGATTCTACATAAATATTTAATGATTTCGAAAAATTTGAGTTCTCTAATTCTTTTTTTGTTATATTCTCTTCAACTTTTTCCATATTTCCAATTTCCTTTAAGATGGAATTTTTCATTCTTTGGTCGATCACTGACCTTTTTCATGAAATCGAAATTTTATTTTTCGTCTCTTCTTATTAAATGTTTTAATAAAAAGTTGTTTCTTAATGGCAATCTGTGTTTTTGTGTAAAAAGACTTCATTTTTAACTTTTATTTTCATACTTTTGTAAATTATACAAACTATATTTTTTCTCTTTAAAAAAAAATTCGGTCAAGTTATCAACTATATGATAAAAAGATTTTGTGCGAATTAAAAAAATCTCATTTGAGAATGAGGGATTTGCTTAAATATAAAAAGAATGAAAAAAAATAAATATTTTATTTAATGTTTGAACCAAATTTTTTTGTTTTTTTTATTAGTGTTAGTTATAAATAAATAAACACGAATAATAAAAAAAAAACAATAAAAAGTCTTTTATTAGTCCTAATTATCATATTAATAATTAATAAGTAAAAAAAAATTCAACTTAAAATAACTGAAAAATAAAAAAATAAAAATAAAGTCAAGTTAAAAAAAAAATAAAAATTTTTAAAAAAATGTTGGCTTATAAAAAAAGAACAAACCGAAAAAAAAATAAGCCGTATAAAAAAATCGGATTAAAAAAAAAAAAGAAAATTGAGAAAAATAAATCATATTATTAATAAAAAAAAAATGATCTAAAAAACTGAAAAAAAAAAGAAAAATTTTTTGAAGTTCGGATACCCACATGATAATCTGATTGCATCGTCTCGAGCGAGCCAGAGGACCGGAAATAAATTTCATAAAAAAACAAATTTTGTATTTTATGTAATACGAAATTCGTGAATTTCAGCAATTCAATTAATATAAAATTCAAAATTTTATTAATCAAAGCTTAAAAGCTTACATGATAAGGTTAGCAATTGAATACAAATTAACTAATTAAGCTAATATCAATATTTAATGAAAAAGTTAATAAAGTTTACATACACTTTTTAATTTGATCATTAGTTCTAGTTGTTATTATGTTCTAGTATATTTATTTTCTATTTATTTTTATTAATAACAAACGAAAATGTTGATTCCGGCCGATATTATAATTTGGCCAGTGTTAAAAACTGCCGACTTCGTCGGGTCAGGCCATACGTGTCACAGGTCATCAAAATTATTTTTTTTTAAACTTTATTAGTATTATGATACTCGTGTAACACGAATAACATAAGATTGACATAAAAATACGTAGTATCAATAAAGTATCTACACTAAATATACGGCTAAAAACTTTGCTAGTCTAAACTAATCTAAAAGATCATTAAAATTATTAATACTGCCCCGATCTAAAAATCAAGTCGAGTCAAATTAACCCGGGTCGACTCGTATCTTTCGGAGCCCTTGATTGGTGACTGATATGCTACCCTTCTATTCAATAATTGTATATTATGCATGCCAACCAAGATTATCCCTAATTTTAACAGATTTTATAAAGTTTAATTTTTTTAAATAATTAACGTGTTATTTTTATACATAACCAATATTTTATCCACCCTTTTTACTGGCAAAAATAATGGCACAAATTTTGTTGGTAGTGATTTCCAGTTAAAATAAATTTTTATGATTTAGTTAAACATTAAAATTTATTCATTCACTATTGAAAATATCAGTATTTACATATAAAATAAATAAAGATAGTTTAGCCCGATTAAAAAAATCCGTGCTTACATTCAAAATAGATTGCCCAACCCATTGCAGACTTGCGGGACTCAAATCCGGGAGGTAATTCGCAGGAAATGATATCAAAGAGAGAAACAGCCTAATTAAAAAAACATTATTTAGAACTCAAAGTAATTAAATACTAGTTAAATTACATCATCGCCTACGTTTAAAAATTATGTAAAAATTACTTATAAGACAAAATAACTGTCTTTTGCCAATGAAAAAAATCATCCTCAAATGCTATTGATAAGTTAAAAGAAGTTCTTTGGAGAACTTGTATGGTGTACCGTTGGGACTTGGCACCAAAATTTCAAAATTTCAATTTTTATAATTTGTGATTTTTGGTCACAATGGTACAGTATACCTTATAACTAGGGATTGGAATCGAAAATCGAATCTTTTCAAGATTTTTCTTATAGACGACCAACCTGACTTTGAATCAGTTTCTAATTTCAGCAAAAATAATCAGCCCTTGGCCGGCATGAAAAATTACTTCGGAGAGGTTAACTTACATGTAAAAAATTGCTGAGAATCGATTCTCGAGAATCGATTTTACTATGTTTTGTCGATTTTCGATTAATCGATTCCAATCCCTACTTATAACTCACGTTTGCAGGTGATAGGTCACTGTATACAAGCCTTTTCGAAAAATTGTAATCCTCGAATTTTTACGTTATTCATAGTTATCATAGTTATCAGAACAATTTTCCAAAATTCCTTGCCAAATTATTTTACTAAAAAAAAAATAAATAAATGGCCTAAAAAAATTTCTTTCCAAAATAAATATCGAGCTGATCACCATAATAGCGAACAAACAAATTTGATAATAGTTAGATTCAAGATTTTATTCAATAATTTCATGTAAAGTTCAAAAAAACCCTAGTCTGATTATTCTCATGTTTATAAATTTATAATCGTTTTATAATTATTAACATTTATATATATCATAAATTTAATTATGTTCATAGTCATGAGCAATTTCAAGTAAAAATGGATCATCTATTAACATTAATGTTTTATACAAGTCCTAATAATATATATGTAAAGAATAAAAAAGGAATAAATTAATTAGTTGCAATTAAAAAAAGCTTATATTGGTAAGAATCAGAGAAATCAGTCAAGGAAATGACCGAATATGATGATAGTATAATCAATTCATCAAAATATTCAAAAAAAAAATATATGGTAACAGTGAAAATTATCATATGAATTTTTTAAATTCGAATGATTTTAAATCTTCACATTATCCGATAGTTTTTGATACTGAGCCGCATTTTTAGTCAAAACATTAAAAAATTCACCCGATGTTTGAGAAAAAATATTACAAAGAAATAATAATAATTAAATTTATAGATGAACCCGATATTTAATTAATAAGCAATATTCCAAATATAAAGTGAGAAGTGAGAATAGCTACAAGAATAAACGAGTGAAATAAATAAGTTTATTAAGTCAATTAGCAATAAGTTAAGGTCGGTTGACAAGTAAAATTGTAAATCATAAATGCGAGAAAATTTGATGATATTATAAAGTCATATGATTAGATTGCTTGTTTTTGGGCAATTTGTGAAGTCACACGTTGAGTTCGCGTAGAGCTATTATAAAAATTCGACCTTTCTTGTTACCTATATTTGTATTGCTCAGGGTTCTAGTATATGTTATCAAAAGTATAATTAAAAAAAAAAGAAATTCTTATTATCTATATTATACATTAAACTTTCTCAATATATTTAAAAATAAACTTGAAATTCATAAAAATTTAAAATTTACCTATATATAAATATGGTTGTAATGTAAAGAGTAAGTTCAAAAAGAAATTATTTAATAGATTAAATGAATAATAATTAATAAGAGTTATCCCTTAAATGATAGCCATTGTTCTAAATTCCGCGGAATTTTCAGGATTTCCGCAGAGGATTCCATGGAATTTCATTGTATTACAGTTTAGATCGGCACATCAGTAGTGGTAAATCGCAGCCAAATTTAGCTGCAAAACACTAAGGGATAAGAAATTGAATGTATCATGTAAATCAAGATAATGTAAATCAAGATATGTAAAGGTAAAGAAAAAAGAGGAGCATAAAAAAAAAATTACAAAAAGCACTTCACTTTTCTCACAATAACTTCATTTGTTGAAAGTTACTTGCTGATCGTTAAGTACGCCTTTTTGATTACATTATGGCCAAAGCCATAATGCCGGTCAAAATAGCCACAAATGCAAAATCAAGAAATTCCTAACATTATTACAATATATATATATATATATCATTTTTAAAGACCAGGAAAAGTCTCATATAGGCAATGTGAAGCCAAAAAAAAAAAAAATTACTATTAGCTCTAATTTAGGCCGTAATTATAAAATGCCGGCCAGTATCTAAAATGGAAATAATTTCCTGTCTAGAATTATCAAAAATTATACATAAAAGGAAAGATCTACGGAATGCGCCTTTTTTACATTTTTTAGAGTAATGCTTAATGACTGCTTGATAATAAAAAAAATACATATGATTTTTCAGAACAAAAATAAAAAAAAAACACACAAAAAATTATAATGATTATCTAAAGATAATATTGTTGTTATAAAGTAACTTTATTTATTAAAAACAAGTGTTAATCAACAATTTTAACCTATCTATTTAAAAATATACAAGGTTCTTTTTAAGATCTACTATTAATTGATTCTAAATTCTTATTGTATTGTTTTAAAAACATCTTATATTTAAATAAATGAGAATTTTCTTTATCAATTAAATTATTTGCATCAGAAAACAATTTTTCATTAACAGTTGAAGTTGTATAAACAGATAAGTATTTCATAGCAAAAGAGTACAAAATAGGAAAATTTTCTTTTCTTTCTTTCCACCACATAAATGGATTGCTTTCCAAATCAATTTCTTCCAAAAGTAAATATTCAGTAACCTCATCAGAATATACTGGAGAAGATGGTTTCTTTAAATTAGCCAGGATTGAACTTGTTATCCTTTGACTTTGCCTATTTCTATCTATATCATTTTCGGTTTCCATAGTTGATTTCATTTCTCTATATTTTTTGCGCAATAAATCCTCAACGGCATATCTTTTTGAAGTGGATACAAATGATAATCTTTTAATTCTAGGATCTAAAAGGCTATAAAGAATTAATTCCGGATCTGAGAGAACTTTCCAGTAATGATCTATAGCAGCAGAGAGGGTGTGATTTATTTTATCAATAAGACCAGCACAATTTACAGGCTCATCAATTTGAATTCTCGTATTAAAATTTAATTCCTTATCTTCAAAATTAATTTCTACCGTATTAACATTTTCTAAGTAAAATTTATTCTTAATTTCAAGTAATGCGGGATTTATTAAAGAATAAGTATAATGGTTGCCTTTTCTTAAAAGTTTAGCAATTTCTAAAAATGGGCATAAAATTGATTTAAGATCCCGAATCAAATTCTGTTCATCTTGAGTTAGCCTGATTTTCTCATACTCTTCAGTGTCAGAGCTAGAATAATCCCAATATGTTGGAAAATCCATAATAGTGTATAGAAGTTTTGAGAAATTCTATAAGTATAAAATTATTAATGTAAGTTTTAAAAGTGGTTTATGTAAATAATTAATGTACTTACAATACTTTTTTTGCCTTTTTCAAAAAATTCTTTTTTTTTTCAAAAAATCATAATAATTTTCTGCACGTGCTATTAATATTTCAGCTGGTTTCAACACCTTTCTAATTATTAAATGTATTGTATGTTCGATACAACCTAACCAGTTTGTTTTTTCCATGTCAAGTATTGCCTTTTTTATATCACTCCTATTGATAGTTGTAATGGTGAATATTAAATCACGAATTTTCCATCTGGATAACACATCGTCAAGAGCATCTAATATATGTTCTGAAGTATAACGAGTTTCAAAATAAGTAATATCAGCAATATCTAAGGTAATTTCATGTAATTCAAACTTTTGATCCAAAAATGAGCAGTTGATGCCTAAATAATCATGACGATTTTTAGCTGTCCAGATATCTACTGCCAAAGAAATAGACGTAGCTTCATTTTTGATAAATTGTTGAAGTTGTAAGAATGAGGACATATAGGATGCATGGATAACTGATTCTTGACATGGCATAATAAAATCAGGATTAAGTTTATGAGTAAATTGACGAAATTTTTCTCTTGCAATAACGTTTATAAATTGAGAATCTTCTATTATCAATTCAGTAAGTATCTTCCATAATTCTTCCTGTTCTATTTCAGAATGTCTATTTGCATCTAATATTTGTTGTTTATCGAAAATTTTGCGCTATCAAATGGAATTTAAAGATTATTAATCGTACAATATGATACATTATAGGTTTGAGATGAATAATTAATAAAAAAGTAATTCTCACTTTTCCATATTTGTTAACATAAATGTCATGACAGTTCATTAAATGAATAATTGCTTGTCCATGGCTTATGGCGTAAGATTTTCCACATGGTGTATTACCAGAATCTTCTAATTTACAGATCATTACATTGCAACGTCTACCATTGATATCTTTTATTTCTTCTTTGTAATATTCCAAATGCCAAGGACCAGCACTTACTTTAGAAATAGAACATTAAAAATAAAATTTTAAAAAGCACGAGTTTCCAAAACCTTCAACTGGAGGTCATAAGATTAGCTATACTTACCCATAGCATATTCGCGAGTCCATGCTCTGCAATTAGCTTCATAACGAGTGCGATCAGTTTTATATACATGAGCAATTTCACATTCATGTGGATAATCTATTAATATTAATAGCTTATATTGGTAAGAATCAGAGAAATAAATCAAGGAAATGACGAATATGATGATAGTATAATAATATATATACCTGGGTTTGGATCAGTCAACAATGAACAAATTGACAGTAGTACTTAAATAATAAAAAGTTTATTAAACTCTTACATAGAAAGCATTACAACAGTCTTGTAACAGATCTACCTTTTGAAATTGTAAGCGCTGGTGACCAATTCTTTTTTAGAATATTTGGGCATACACTTTAAAGATGGTCATCGGTCCTAAAAGACTGCGGTCCTACGGTCCTACACCATAAAAAGACGGACCGGTCCGTCTTAGTGTAGGACCGCGGTCTTTCGGTCCTATATCACATATAATAAGACTGTTGGTCTTTTAAGGACTGAAGTCTTTTTAAGACCGATCAGTCTTTTTTCTTTTTTTTTTACAAATAAAAAAATTTTTTAAATATACAAATTTTTTTTTTACAAATGATCATCACATGCGTCATGCACTTACTATTATTGTATTGGTGATAATAATCGTGATATCTCGCCATCCAGTGATTATAAAAATATGAAACTACCACCATTCGAATCGTCTCAATGAGAAGCGTCGAATGGTATCAAAATCATTATTTTATAATCGATAGAAAAAAAAATTACATCGGCAAAACTATTTGATAACAAATTCAATAATTGCCGGCTATCTATCGATCCTGGAAATATGTTTTAGCCACGTCTCATTGAGACGATTCGAATGGTAGTGGTTTCATCGTTTTATGATCACTGGATGACGAGACATTCCGCTTAAACGCTTTTTTGAAGTTAGCGTTTTGACAGGCAACTCTACAAGTGGGGAGAAGTGATTGTCATTGTTTATTGGTTTATAATTGGTCGGTCTTTATATTATTTTATAAAGACCTTCATCAGATTAATAGATTTATTCAATATAAAAATCATTTATTATATGAAGACCGATATGAGGACTGGTCGGTCCTCGGGACTGGTCCTACTGCGCCACAAAATAATGCAAGACCGCGGTCCGGTCCTACAAGTCCCAGGACCGACCGGTCCAGGACCGAGTAGGACCGGTAGGACCGATGACCATCCTTAATACACTTCCATCACTGTGGGTATTCAGATGATAAATTCTTGTTGTAAAGTTAACCTAATATGAACATCACATAAGTAATAGTTTAAGTATACAAAATTGTATAAATAAAATGCACCTTTGGCGGTTTAAACGGATAATCTGTAGGAAAATCAATAGCGAGGAAAAACACGCCGCCTGAGTATGGCGAGTTAGACTAATCAAAGTTACAGAAAAAGAGTTGAGTAAATCATTTATATATTTGTATAAAGTTTATAAACTAACTTACAGGACCCATGATTGCCGCTTGCCAATGAAAAAGATCATCTCCAATAGGACCAGCATTACAATACGACGGTAAGTCACGTTCTAAGTTGTGCAATTCCTAGTAGGAGATATGTAAGGACAGTAAATTAGTAACTAATTTGTCAAAGTCTCAGCTTAAAAGTTTATAGTAAAAAAAAATTTTTGCGAAAAAATTAATGATGCTATAAACGCACTTTATTAATTCTTCTTAGTGCCATTTCATTCGTCAGAAAAAAAAAGAATAAAATAAAAAATAAAAAATAAGGTTATCCTATTTGCGCCAAAATACTTTATTTGGTGAATATTCCCGTTGTCACGAGTATCGTTTTTTTAAATAATCCTATGGTTTGGGGATCATTTCTTTTTGAGAGTTGGCGTAAGGACCGTAAGGTGATCAGTTTTTGGTCAGGTGAGATTACGTTGAGCACATACGGGTTTTTTACTGCGGTTCAGATTGGCACTATTTCGTTAAAGAAGTTGGCCCTAGCCGCGCAATTGATTTTTATATTTACCGGGATACTATTCTTGGAGCTATTTGGGTCCAGCGACGCTTATCTATTAATTTAGGTGAATTTGGTTCCTTGAGAGGAAGAAAGAAGTTTTCGGTTTTTTTTTACGTTAGTCTTAGGTAGTATATTAACTCTGGTAATATAGTCACTTGTTGAATTTTATTTTTATCGACAGTGTGGGGTATTTACTTTTCAGGGGCTGGCGATATTTGTTTTGTAGTCAACCTGCAAGGTACGGGTTTTGGTTTTCGGACTTTGCGTAGTGGACATATTATGGCTTTTGTGCCATGGTGTTATGTTTTGTTACATTAATTACCCACTTAGTGTCTTCTTCATGGTTTGTTCCACTGATTAGAATAGATTGTTATTTGCATTGGTAGTTTAGTAGTAAATTTTCAATTTTTAATTTTTACGTAATAATCTAATTGCAGTTAGGAGGTTACAAGCTGATACCCGTAAATAAAAATAAAAATAAAAATTAATCCTAAAAATGAATTTTCCTGTTTTTAAATGTGATTATCATATTACGGATTTTAACTCTTTATAATTAGTATCATTTTATTTTTAATTTAGTTATTTTTTTAGCATACAACTCTTTGATGCTGCGCGCATTTTCGATAAAATATTACATACTGATAATTTCACAGATACCATACCGCATTGCACAAGAGTCCAGGGTATTGTACAATATTTAAACCAGATATTTAGTATTATTCGAGGTATCTGCAGTACAGTAATTCGCAAGAAATGGTATCAAGGAAAATAAATCATTTGAGAATAGACAAACAGCATAATTAAAAAATAGTATTCAGGAAATAGAATAATTGTTGAATCATAACGTTTTACGCTAGTATTATGTAAAAAATTACAAGACAAATAAATGTCGCTTGCTAATATTGAAAAAGATCATCCTCAATACATTTAATTTTTTTGATGTTTAATTTTAATAAATCTAAAAGGAATTCTTATGCGCCGTTCGCTGTTGCAGATGAAAGTATAACAAAAAATATCGACGCTTTTTCAAAATATGAATCCCTCAAATTTTATGTTATTCATAATTTTCAAAAAAAATTTAGTTTAATACATCCAAAAATTCCTTGCCAAATTATTTTATTAAATATTCTAAAAAAAAAAATTCCTATATATAAATATTGAGTTGAAACACCAAAATAGCGAATTTTTATATCAAACTAATTTGATGTAAAATTTAGGATTTTTATTTAAATTTCTTGTAAAATTTAAAAGATCCGATTTTGTTTAATCTGTTTATTCTCACATTATAGTCGTTGAAGATTCATAAATTTGCGTTTCAATAATAATGAATTTGTTATTTTTAATCGCTCGAACTTCAAAGTTATTACAATCTTTGAGAGGAAGAATATGATGAGTAAACCATCTTGCTCTTTATCAAAAAAAATTAGAAGTGCGTATAAAAAAAGAATTTTGAGAAAAATAACACAAAATAAACTTCTTTGATAATTTATTTAACCAATGATTCAAATTTATCTCAAATTTAAGATATATCAACCTAACTCGGGACTTGCTTGGGTTTACTAAATTAGAAATTTATTCAAAGCCGTTTTATTTATTGAAATATTGATATTATATATCTGTTTTAAACGCAATATGATATAATAGATTCTTAATATATTATAAAACATCTAAATTTCATTTTAATATATCCGATATTCCGTATTAAATTAATCTGAATTATATACAAGCGATCGCGAAAAATTGGACAAGTATATTCCAGAGAAAATATCCGGTACATCAAGATATCCAAACTCTTCTTATACTGGATTTTAAATAAAATAAAATTTTTTGAAGAGTTCGATGAATTTTAATTTTATGTAACATTTGTAACGTTCATAATTAAAAAAGAAATATGATATAACTTTGTTACAATTGATTGGCAGAAATAAATGACATTATGCTGTAGTTACTGCGTTACAAGTGACAAACCTAAATAAACACGCTCTTAAATATTATCCTTATTCTAAAACTTGAAATTTAAATATAGAAAAAATTCATAAATTCATTTCGTTACAGATGTCTGAAAATATCCACCCGAAAAGATAAATTTAATTTTAATAAGGAAGCTTTGACTTTACATTTCGGAAAAATTAAAAAATTAAGAAAAATCAATATTTGCTCCTTGTCCATTTCTTTGATTAGAAATTCGGCTCTGTGTCCATGTCTTAATGTCTCATGTATCTCTTAGGACAATCATATCTCCATTTTATTCTCAAAGTCTAGTCCTTTATAACATTATACCGAATATCGAGTTTCTGATTATTTGGCCGATATGTCATGACCCGACACCTCATCATTCAACCAGTGTAATTATACGACCCCTATTCCTACTTCATGCTTACTATTATATAACTTCTTTTTAATTATTACTGCCATAGTGTATGTAAACCAGAAAATACTTAATGCTATTATTAAGTATTTCGCTTTCTAATTTATACATTCCATTCATACTTTAAAATAATGCTTGACAACTGCTTGGTAATAAAAAATTCATATTATCTAAGCAATAATAAAAGAAAAATAAAAGAAAAAGAACTATAACATGTTAGTTTAAAGTAATTTTATTTATAAAAGTAATTGTTAATCAATAATTTCTCAAGCTTATTTATTTTTAAGAATAATATAATAAAAAATAATATAAAATACAGAAGGTTCTTTTTTAAGATCTACTGTTAATCAATTCTACATTCTTATCATTTTGTTTTAAAAAAATTAGATATTTAAATATATCAGAATTTCCATTATCAATTAAATTATACGCCTCAGAAAACAGTTTTTCATTAACAGTTGAAGTTGTATAGACAGATAAATATTTCATAGCAAAAGGGTATAAAATAGGAAATTTTTCTTTTCTTTCTTTCCACCACGTAAATGGACTGTTTTCCAAACCAATTTCTTCTTGATCTAAATATTCAATAACCTCAGCACCCATAGAACGAACTGGTTTCTTTAAATTAGCCAATATTGAGCTTGTTCTCTTTTGACTTTGCTTATATTTGTGTATATGATTATCAGCTTCTATATTTGTTTCCATTTCTATGTACTTTTCATACAATAAATCTTTAACAACACTTCTTTCCGGACCAGATATAAAGGATAATCTTTTTATTCTAGGATCTAAAAGGCTAAAAAGAATTAATTTTGGATCTGAGAGATCTTTCCAATAATGGTCTATAGCAGCAGAGAGAAAGAACTTTATTTCGTCAATAAGTTCAGTACAGTTTGCAGACTCAACAATTTGAATTCTCTCATCGAAAGTAAATTCTTCGTCTTCAGAATCAATTTCCATTGTGTTCATTGTGTTCACGTTTTCTGAACAAAATTTTTTATTCTTAATATTAAGTAACGCAGGATTTATTAAAGAATAAGTGCAATGGATGCCTTCTCTTAAAAGTTCAGTAATTTCTAAAAAAGGTTTTAAAATTGATTGAAGATTCTGAATCGATCTCTGTTCATCATGAGACAACATAATTTGTTCACACTTCCTAAAATCTTTTCTGATAAGGATATGAGGATCCCAACATGTTGACAAATTCATAATAGTATGTAAGAGTTCAGAAGGATTCTATAACATATATTATAAAATTATTATACAATTTCATGATTTGATTATTATAATATTTAAATGTACTTAGTATACTTACAATTTTTTCCTTATTCTCCTCAAGAAATTCATTATGTTCCAAACAATCTGCATAATGCTTAGCACGTGCTATTAATATTTCAGCTGGTTTCATTGCCTTTTCGATTACTAATTGTAATGTATGTGCGGTACAACCTAACCAGTTTACTTTTTCCATGTTAAGAATTGCTTTTTTAATATTACTTTCATTATTTGTTGTAATAGTAAATATTAAATCACGAATTTTCCATCTAGATATCACATCTTCAAGAGCATCCAGTATATGTTTTGAAGTATGAGGATATCTGACATAAGCAACATCTAAGGTAACTTCACGTAATTCACATTTTTGATCCAAAAATGAGCAAGTGATACCTAAATAACCCTGATTATTTTTAGCTGTCCAGATATCTACTGCAAGAGAAATAGATGTAGCTTCTTTTTTGATATATTGTTGAAGTTGTGAGAATGATGAGTTATAGGATTCATGAATAATTGAATTTACAGTTTCTGAACTTGGCATAACAAAAGCAGGATTAAGTTTATGAATAAATTGACGAAATTTTCCTCTTGCAATAACACTTATAACTTGAGAATCTTCTATCATCAATTCATTAAGTAATTTCCATAATTCTTGTTCATTTTCAGGATGTCTATTTGTACCTAATATCTGTTGATTTTCGAAAATTTTACGCTATGAGACGGAAAAGTGAAGATTACTAATCATACAAATATGTTATAGTTTTGTTTGACTTGAGATGACAAATTATCATAAGAAAAGCAAGCATTACATACTTTTCCATATCCGTTAACGAAAATGTCATGATAGTTTTTTAAATGGATTATTGCATTTTCAAGTGACCCATCGTCCATAATGTAGGTTTTTCCACATGGAGAACTACCAGAATTTTCTAATAATCTACAGACTATTACTTTGCAAAGAGTACCTTTTATTTCTTTTGTTTCTTCGTTGTAATAATTCAGATACCTCGGATTACCTTATTTGAAATAAGGATATTAAAAAATAAACGGATCTTGAGAATAGTGTCTATCTAAATCTTTAATTAAAGATCGTATGGTTAGTTATACTTACTACCAGCATATTTGCAAGCCCATTCGTGAGCAGTAGCTTCATAACGATCACGGTCAGTCTTATATACATGCGCAATTTCAGGTACAAGTGGATCATCTTATATTATTAATAATTATTATTAATCGAATCAATCAAAACGAAGATAAATATGAATAATGATATAAAATATACCTGGATCTGGATTTGTTATGAATAAATAAATCATCAGGAGCACTTAAATAAAGAGTGATGCTTAGTTAAATTTTATTGCATAGAAAAATTGTAGCAAACTATGAACAAACTTTATTTTTAAATTTTACATTTTGAAGTAGTAAACGCTGGTGACCATTGATCTCTTAAAATATCCACGCTGATATTTCCATGATTGTCAATATTCGGATGGTAAATTCTTGTTATAAATTTAGCCTAGTATGTATAACATGTGAGTAAGTACGCAATTAAAGTATACGAAATATAGAAATAAATATACCTTTGGTGGACTAAATGGATAATCTGTAGAAAAATGTATATCAAGGGAAAATAAACCACCTGAATATGGTGAGTCAGGCTAATCAAAGTTATAAGGTAAGTCTTCTATGCATTTGATAAGATTTGATATATAAGCTAGCTAAAAAGTGCTTACGGGACCCATAATTATCGCTTGCCAATGAAAAAGATCATCCCCAACAAGGCCAACACTACAAATAGATGGTGGGTCACGATGAAGGTCGTGTAATTCCTAGTAGGAGATATGTAAAGAATTAAAAAGGAGAATATATGAAAAATGAAAATTGTAAATGAAGCAACAATCAATATACTTTATTAATTCTTTTGAGTGCCATTTTGTCGTTTGGAAAAAAAATGAATATTGTATTTGATTTTGAAACTTTTAAATATTATTTGTTATAATATTCCCAGCCATGGGAATTTTTTTTTTTCAATTTATTATCAATATAAGGAAATTATGAATAAACTCATAGTCATTATCATATGAATCTTTAAACTTTTATGGTTAATATCATTTCGTTTTACTGTGATCGTTCGTCTTTTAATGCGCCGCATTCCAATTATAAATTCTATTAACAGTTAGCGTCATCTTAAAAATAACTTGGTTACGTTATTCTATAAAGATTTTTACCTTGATATTACGAATTGGATCTAGGAGCGCAGACTTTTGAGTTATTTATACCACGTTCTTGGGCGTAAATAGCGTAAATACAGGATTTGTAGCTGGTTTTGTCGTATGACGTAATTAAATAATAATTACGATCGATATATCTGATATCTATAAAAAAAAGCATTGTGCGACTGAGACGTTGAGACTACCCTGCATAAAAAGGTTGGATTTAAATTAGATCGTCCGGCATCATGTGTCTGCGTCCTGACGTCCTGTGCTACAGATTTTTATATAGGATTCGAAGTGGCGCATCATTTGCCATTAATTAGCTTAATTGGGCAGCCCTAATCCCAATACAATTTTGAATTAGAACAAATTTATAGCAACTAATCCGATTAGTAATTGTGATGTAAAAACATAATATAAAAAATTTATTAAGCTTATTAAGCTACAAAAATAATTTAACTGTGACAATGAAATTCATTTTAGAAGTCGTCATTGTTTTTTTATAAAAAATTTCAGTTTTTTGGATTTTCTCATATGACGAATTTTCTTTTTTTTTTAAAAAAAATATTTTGGATTTTCCCACATGAAAAAAAAAATCCTTTTCTTTTAAAAAAATTTTACATTTAATTTTTAATTTCTAATGCCTCAAAGGTTTAGGAACTGGGATTTTATCAGGGGGAATCAAAAATTTCTAATAACAGAAATTACAGGTATTTAATAACTACGCAAAAAAAGCAAAAAAAAAACAAAAAAAAAATATTTCTTTTTTTAGATTTCAGTAGTTTTCTTGGTTTGTCTTCAGACGCATGGAAATTTGGTATTAAGGAAGGATTTAATACATTTCTTTTAATCAAACATTTCTAATGGTTTGATTTTTCATTTTTTTAGATACTAACTGAATAAGGAATAATTTACATGAACAGAGTTATGGTGAGTATTTTTTCTTTTGAAAAATTTTTTTAATAACATCACATTTCTTCATTTTTTTATACAGTTTATTCATGATTCTGGATGCATGAAATTTTAGTAGGTTCTTTTAAAATGCTTCTTTAACATAATGTTAGTTAACAAAATGTTACTAATGTTTATTTTTACATTCTGTAGGTGGCTCTTTTGGTCTTTCTGGACATGGAATTCATAAGTGTATTTCATTGATTTTTTTATTTATTAATGATACGAAATGTTAACTACCATTTCATGTTTTACATTTTGTAGGTTAGACAGTTTTGTGACACCTTGGATGGATTTAAATTTTGGTAAATGAAATTTTTCTAACATTATTTCTTTAATGAAACATTATTGATGTTTCATTCTTTTCTTTTTTTTAGTATATATGGTCAATTTTTGAGAGTTTGGGTAAGTTCTGAAAAATAAATTTTAAACTTTAAAAAAACATCACTAATTTGGCTTTTTTTTTTTGTAAGGAACAACCCTTTTCTCTTTTTTAGGTTTTAGAAGTACCTTTTAGGGTGAAGGTTAGTTTGAATTATATTTTTGATTTTTTTTAAAAAAATTCTTTTTCATAATTACTAATCATTTTTTCTTTTCTTCTTTTAAAGGTTTTTACTAGACACCGGAATTTTGGATTTATGATTTAGAGGATAGATAAATTTGTAACCATTTTGTTACAAACTTTTTTTTTATTTATTTCTTTACATTAGTGATAATAGAAGTGAAGAACAGTTAATGTAAAAATACATTCAATTAATAAAATAATACTGTGTTTGTATAAAATAATAATACATGATGTTTATTTTGATCAATTTGATGTGTTGTTAACGTTGATCAGCATACGATGCGCTGTTTTACATTTAACTTCCCAGTGAACTACTATAACTATCATTATAACTATTAATGTATTATACAATTTCAGTTATTAAGTGCAATTTTATTTATAATTTATTATTACTTTATTATTCCCTATTTACCACAAACTTCCAAATTAATACTAATAACCATTCTATACTTTATAACTAATTTTCATAATCTTAATTAGCCAGGCCCGCGTTTCACGCGGGCATCCAGCTAGTCAACTCATAAATAACAGATATTTAAGAATCAATAATTAAGATAATTAAGGTAATTAATTATAAAAATAAAAATATTGCCATTCAAAATGTATAAATTACATTTTCATGTGAATAATTTTATGATTGAAGTTAGTTTATTCGTTAGAGACTTACAGTAGCTTCATTACGAGTGCAGTTAGTAATGTCTAACAATCAGGGAAAGAATAAATAATTATTTTGTTGAAATATTTTGAATTATAAATGGATATACTTCTATACCGTCGAAAATTTACCTATATAATTAGAGCATGGTTATGAATAGAGATGCAGATATTTCTTAAAGTTTACATCACTGCATCAACATCGTACCTTTAAGTATTTTTTCCGTATATTCGTAGGGGTATATACGTATGAGGTAGTAAGGTAATAATTTAGCCTTTAACTTTTGGCCCAAATTAAATGTGATGATAATGTTACAACTATACAATGGCGGCGGTGTAATGGTGAAATTTATTACACCAAATTTTTGTTCGAAGATTCATATTAAAATAATATTACGCCGGTGTAATGTCAAATTGGTGTAATGTGCCGTAATATTTCGACATGGCTTGAACTAATTCTCCTCCATATATAGGTACACAGACATATTGACACCTTTCCAAAAATTATAATCTTTATATAGTTATCAAAAAATTTAGTTTTATTCCTTGCAAAATTATTTTATTAAGAGAAACAGATCTTTTTAATAAATATCAAGTTGAAAGACCAAGATAGCGAATTTCTATATTTAATAAATTTGATATAAGTTAAATTAAAATTTAGGGTTTTATTTATATTGTGTAATAATCTATGTAAAGTTTAAAAACCCCACAATCTAATTATAAATTATTCTCGTACTTAACAATTATTTAGATAAAAATTTATTATTTTTAACTGTTCGAAGTTATAATTTTTCATTTAAGATTATTATTTATCTTGGGAAGAATATGATGAGTAAATCAACTCGTCCTTTATAAAAAATAAGAATCGCATACAAAAGAAGAAATATTGAGAAAAAACAGTATAAAATAAACTTCGCATAAAAATCTACTTAAACTTGCAATTTATTCGACGATTCCAAATTTCGATATACGGAAAATTAAACGATTTATGTAAAATGTAATTGGTTTTAAAATGTAAACAATAATTAGTTACCAAATTATGTTTTAATATCTAGTATTAAATATCTATTTTCAATGCAACATGACATAATAAATTCTTAGTATATTAGATTCATTTTGATATATTCGATATATCAATACTAAATTAAATTAATGTAGGAATCCAGTATTCCAGTGTTTCAAGGTTTTATAAAAAAATAAGCTATTTCTAAATTTGATTGAATATAATACTTGTATGAAATTTGTATAAAAGAATTTTGTCTAAATGATTAATTATATGATCGGAATTAGGCTTTTTTTTTAAAAATTGTTAAAGGTATACTTAAAAAAGGATAAATTGACTTTGAATTTAGAAAATCTGATATATCAAAGATTTTTTTTCGATATAATTGACATGAAAACAAAATACGATTTATAAAATTAATATTATTTAATATGCAGTTATAATTACTGCGAACTTCCCAGCATCACCATAAATTATGGCATTAAAAGGAAAGCCATAAGTGAGACTCATGTGGTCACGTCGATAGTGAGACGCTCGTATTAGGTGGGCTTCAAAAGTCTGATCCAATTTCAGCTGGCTTTCGGTTGGCATTCTTCAATAATCCCAAACTATTTGCCGCTGATTATACTTAAAAAAAAATAGTGTAAATGTTGTGTCACAAATGATTTTATTTTACGGAAAAATAGACGTTCTTAACTCTAAACTTGAAATTTGAAATTTGAAATTTTCTTTTATAATGAATAATTTTTTTTAAACAAAGTTTTCGCAATTCGTCTCAGCCAGTTGTTGAAAATCGTCAAACTATTTTGCCAAAATGATAAATTAGATTTTTTTATTCTTTAAATTAAAAAAAAATATTTTTAAAAATTTTAAAAATTTTTAAATTTATATATTTCTTTCTAATACAAGCTTGTCGTTATATAAATAAATAAAAATTTTAAAATAAAAATTACTTGATTCAAGAAATCTGAAATTAATTGCATGTAAAAAATTTTAATTAGAAACATTTGGTTTATCCATATCCGCCGATCAGCACCTATTTAGGAATTATTGTGCGACAAATTTTCAAAATTTATTGGTTAATAGACGTGTTGATCCTCGTTTAAATCCTGTAAGGCTGTGCCCGTGTTTGCCACCACAACCTTGAACGTTAATTTGATAATTTATTTCTTGAGGCTAATTCCATAAACGTAAATGAAAAAGCTGGAGCTGGCATGATTCTAGTTAGCATGTGATAGAACTCTGGTTGGTATTAACATATCTGATATTCATATAAAATATACTCTTTTTTACGTAATGCAGTAGCAGTAATAATTTATTTATTTTGGAAATATCAAACATAACCTTTTCAATTAGTTTGCTTATTTCAGAATTATAATAATTATTTCTTTTCATTCGTGATAAATGATCTCAATAATCAAATTATGTTAGTACATCTAAAACTCTTTTAAATATTAATTTACTTTTTAATATTAGGAACAAAAAAAATCAACTAATTAAAAAAATAGTATCCTAAAAATGATTATAAAAGGAAATAGTAATACAAATAATTAAAAAACAAGAAATTATTGATGTTTATAACTGGTAAAATAAAACAATTTTTTATTATTAATAATATTTTTGATATTGATCTCATAATTATTTTATTATTTACTAAGAAAATAGAGCAATAACTGGATCTTCGTCTATAGTATGCAAAAAAATTCAAAAGACGAAAGTACCAGCACCAGTTTATAGTATTTTTTTTTAAAAAAAATTCTATAAGCATATAATGTAATAAATAAAACATTTCACTTTGTTTTCTTTAAAATTTAGCGAAAAAAAATTAACGTCAAAGTTTAAATCCAAATAATTCATTCATATCTAATATTTAATGCCAAAATGATGTTTCTACTTTTTAGCAAAGTAAAAAAAAAATTCATGGAAACTTTCTATAAAGAAAAATAAAAAATATTTATATTCGAAATTAATCATGATACTTGAGATGGATAAAAATATTTTCGCCCGATTTATTTAAAGGAAAAAATAAATACATTGATAAAAGTACAATATTTTATATTTACGGTGATATTTAAAAAAAAAATGCATCAATGTGAATTAAATCAAAAAATTTAGATAATTTGCCGATCTTTATTATTTCTATTCCCACAATATGTCTCAATTATTTAAAATAATCATGTCGGACAGAAAATTATACTATTTAATCACTAAGCCACTTAATATATAATAAAACCACAACTATTACTAATATACTATACAATCTATACATCGATAATATTGATGGGCGCAATATACAAGCTCCGCACATCAGCACATCATCAATTGCAGAATCACATGAGATATAATCATTTTTTACTCACAACGCGATTTTTTACTTTTACAAGTATATATACTCAATATATATATATACCATCAGTTTTCTCCAAAAAAAAAAAAAAAAAAATACTCCCCTTTTTCAGAACGTTCTTTCCAAAAATGCCCTAGAGTCTGAACATAACAAATAATAAATAATATGGTTATGTTTTACGTTTAACAACCTTTGTGTTTACCTACACCTTTCCTTTTGCAAGAAAATACTCATCGTAATGTCTTCTTTGAATAAAAAAACGTCTCGTGAAGTCTTATTACATTTATAGAATAACAGTATTCATAGTGTAAAAGAATTACATAGGTTAACAAACATCCCAAAGTCCACTATTTACGATACTATAAAAAATATTAAAAGAAAATGGGACTATAAAGCATGCTGGAGACCCAAAAAGATAACCGCAAATGTCTCCCATGCACTTGGTCATATGTAAGGCATGATACCTCTCTTTCCACAAGAACTTTGGCAAGAAAATTAGAAAATATAGGCGTAGAAGTATCGTATAGAACCATTGGAAGGCATCTTTCAAGTATTGGTTATGTAAAAAGACTGCCTAAAGCAACCCCTATACTGACCGAAACACACAAGGTAAAGCATGTGGAGTGGGCAAAAAACATATTAATAACTGATAGGATAAAACTATTTTTACTGATGAAACTGCTTTTCAACTATTTAGAAACACCGTTGAACGATGGTATAAAGGAGAAAGACTGGTTCGGCTTATACCTAAAGATTGTATGAAGATTTATGGCGTGGGGTGGTTTCTGCACGAAAGGGAAAACAAAATATTTTGTTTTGAACAAATTATGAACGCCAAATTTTATGTGAAAATCCTTTGTACACATATTCCTGAGATCTCCCAGATACTTGGTGATCATTGGCGCTTCTAACAAGACAACGATCCCAAGCATACCAGCCATCTTGCAAAAGCCTTTGTAGTGTTAGAGTGGTCCTGACTTAAATCTGATCAAAAATTTATGGGCAATTATTTACCAAGTTACAGCACTATTTTGTATTGAAACACTAGACAACAGACGAAAGCTCTCTGAATGGAGTATTGCCAGTTTTCTAGATGTGTGTAAAATGGCTAGAAGACTTTAAAAGAGGTGTGTATTTTTTTATTTGCAAAGTGGGTAACTTCCTAAGTCAAAATTAGAACGGATAACTCAATGAGTCGGGGAGTTCACAAATTTTACTTAGGAGGGTACTGGATTTATTTGTTTGGGTTGGGTAAGGGTGAGCAAAGTGGGTAATTCCTTTGAAATTACCTGCTTTTTCTTTTTTATTTTAGTTTTATTTTTATTTTTTTTTATTCCCTTTTTCTTTTTTTATTTTTTATTTTTTTATTTCTCTTGTTCACTTGATAACCAACTCAAGCAAATAACATCCTACTTTGTTATTGATAAAGTCTGCTAATTCTAAAGGAGGAATTTGCTATGTCTTCTTTACCATTAAATAAAAATTTAGCACACTATTAATAATTTTTTCTTTCTTATAATAGGTAAATGCAGAGATTTACAATCACTGGTGAAATGAAGAAATTTCCTAGAGGAATTCTTGAAAAAGAGTGCATATCAAGTATTAAAAATGTGAAAAATTTTTTTATGTTTATACTTTATATTTGTTATCTGATTTCTTATTTTTGAATTGTATTCAATTATTTATCAATTACAGTATTATTTTGTATTGAAATACTGGACAACAGATGAAAATTCTCTGAATGGAGCATTACTGATTTTCTAGATGAGTGTAAATGGCTTATTAAGAGAATTTAAAAGAGGTGTGTATTTTTTTATTTGCAAAGTGGGTAACTTCCTAAGTCAAAATTAGAACGGATAACTCAATGAGTCGGGGAGTTCACAAATTTTACTTAGGAGGGTACTGGATTTATTTGTTTGGGTTGGGTAAGGGTGAGCAAAGTGGGTAATTCCTTTGAAATTACCTGCTTTTTCTTTTTTATTTTAGTTTTATTTTTATTTTTTTTATTCCCTTTTTCTTTTTTTCTTTTTTATTTTTTTATTTCTCTTGTTCACTTGATAACCAACTCAAGCAAATAACATCCTACTTTGTTATTGATAAAGTCTGCTAATTCTAAAGGAGGAATTGGCTATGTCTTCTTTACCATTAAATAAAAATTTAGCACACTATTAATAATTTTTTCTTTCTTATAATAGGTAAATGCAGAGATTTACAATCACTGGTGAAATAAAGAAATTTCCTAGAGGAATTCTTGAAAAAGAGTGCATATCAAGTATTAAAAATGTGAAAAATTTTTTTATGTTTATACTTTATATTTGTTATCTGATTTCTTATTATTGAATTGAATTCAATTATTTATCAATTACAGTATTATTTTGTATTGAAATACTGGACAACAGATGAAAATTCTCTGAATGGAGCATTACTGATTTTCTAGATGAGTGTAAATGGCTTATTAAGAGAATTTAAAAGAGGTGTGTATTTTTTTATTTGCAAAGTGGGTAACTTCCTAAGTCAAAATTAGAACGGATAACTCATTGAGTCGGGGAGTTCACAAATTTTACTTAGGAGGGTACTGGATTTATTTGTTTGGGTTGGGTAAGGGTGAGCAAAGTGGGTAATTCCTTTGAAATTACCTGCTTTTTCTTTTTTATTTTATTTTTATTTTTATTTTTTTTATTCCCTTTTTTTTTCTTTTTTTTTTATTTCTCTTGTTCACTTGATAACCAACTCAAGCAGATAACATCCTACTTTGTTATTAGTAAAGTCTGCTAATTCTAAAGGAGGAATTGGCTATGTCTTCTTTATGATTAAATAAAAATTTAGCACACTATTAATAATTTTTCTTTTCATAATAGGTAAATGCAGAGATTTACAATCACTGGTATTTCAATTTTAAAAGGAATAATATTTGGTAAATAATTAATTTGAAAATTAAGAATATTATATATCATGCATTTATCTTTTTTCTTTTTTCTAGTTAATGGTTATACTAGAGATACTAATTATGAATAAACTGAATCATTTACCACTAAGATTAAAATATTATTGCTTTAGGTGGTGATTCCAGTATGTTGTGATTAATATACAATAATTATATTTATTATATTTGAAAATTTATTATTTTTTTTTTTGAAAATAAATTTTATGTTTATTTATATAATTTCAGATCAGTCATATGCATGATATTATTGACTGAAACTTTTATTGACTTATATTTTTACGAATACTATTAATACTATTGATAATTTATAACAAGTTCAGGTTATTTATATTATTTTATAATTGACATTCGGATATACACTATTGGAAACGTAATAAGACATTGTAATTTATGGATGTGTTGTTAATAGTAATGCTGATAATACTGATTTAATGATTTAACAGGCAAATATACTATAGTAAGCTACTGAAAATATATTACCATATACATCACTTATTATTACTGATGACCGAATTTGTCTCAGAACAGATATAGGAATTAATTACACAATTATTTTTTCATTGAAATTTTCGCAGTATAAATAATTCTGCAGGCTTTATTAAAGGAGATGCAAATTTCCTTAGGGAGCCAAAGGAGGTTTCAAATGACATTATTGACTTGGTAACATTTTTTTTCCACTTTTTTATTGGTGAATGTATCATATGTTAAAGGTGCAATTAATAAACATTATCTTTTATACAATAATGATAATTTCATTCTGTAAATTATCCTATCATGTAGCAAAGTAAATAATTTATTATTATTTTTTTTTTTCATCAAATATAAAAGTTATCCCGATGAAAAATAATATAACACTATTCTTACTAATGAAGGGTAAGTGATTAATCATTTCAAATTATTTTATTTTTACGTAACAAAAATGAGTTTTCAATATAAAAAAATTATTGATGCTTGAAACTTACAAAAAAAATATAATACAAATAGGGTATGCTCAGAACAGTGGTTTTAATCTCTAAAGTACAGTACTAAGAGAATACGCGTAATTGTATTAGTTTGTGTTACAAAAAAAAGTACATTTACATTGACCTTCCTTTGAGTTTTTAGATTTCATAAAAAACTAAGTTAGAAAAAAAAATATATTTCACTTTTAACAAGCTACTTTAACATAGATAATCGAATTTTCTCTATTATCATAGTTTTCATGTTTTTTTTATTTTATTTTCATTTTATATTTATATTTATTTTATTTTTTATTGTTTGTCTTTTTTTTTCATTTTTTTTATCATAATATACTAGAAGTTCGACCAACAACTCGCAGATCAATAATATCTAGGGCTGCACGTACTATTATTATTTCCGCAAAGAACATAAAAAATACTTATAAAATTTTTCACTAGTGTACACTGTGAGTATCGAAATTTGTGTGTTAACTATTCTAAGAAAAAATTTTTGAATAAAGGTGACAGTATTTAATTTATTATCACATAAAGTATGAAATTTTTTAGGTGTAAATCCATCTCGACTTCCTCTTAGTAACAATTCAAGTTTATATGGTAAATAAAATTCTCTTAAATGAGAAACTCTATGATTAATATCCACTTTATCGATCCATCTTGAAATAATTGAAACAATATTTGAATTAACAAATTTTGAATCGTTAACTTTAATATTTCTAGGAAGTAAAATGTTTTCGGTTGATACATTATTAGGTTCCAAATAAGAACTTAATAAATCTTCATAAAATTGACGTTTAAATAATTTTTGATATGGGCGAACTTTTTGTAAGAATTCAATAGATGATAAACAAAAAATCTGATAAATGGTAAGAAATGTTGTATAGTATTCTCCGTAGGATACCTCATTTTAATACATGTTCTCAAACTTCAATTTCTTTCATTTGTAAATCACTTTTAATAAGTTGAACTAAAGATTTTTTAGGAATTGGCGTGAAATCAAGTGAGTTAAATATTTTATCCGTAAATTTTGCAATCAAGTTCGTGCAGAATTGTTGAATTACTGTTAGAGAAGTAAATTTGAAAGCTTGTTCTGTGAACAAGTTCAAAATGTTGTTCCATCCATTGAGATTCATTTTCAATTAAATTATTTTGTAAATAATCGATTAGTTCTTGAAGAAGAAATTCAACTGCAGCTAGTAGGAATTTAAGAACATCCCCGAAATGTCTAGTTTATCCAATGAAAGGATACCGCCATAAATATACCTTTATTATAAACGATTATTTTTAAAAATTTAACAGTTTAAGATTATGGTAAATTCATTAAGATGTTATATAATTTTTTTTTACTTTAAAAATAATTTGAAAAATATCAGGTGATATATTCAATAATTTAAAATGAGCTAAAACATTATCTATTCTTTTTATTTGAAGCCAAAACCCTTCATAAATATGGAGAACGGCAATACAAAATATTCATATGTGCACGAAAAAATTTCACATTAGTATCTTCTCCAACTTCAATTTAATATCATAATATTCATTGTCTTCCAATAATTCATTATAATTTTGACTTAATTTTGAAAGAAATTGTGTTGATATGTTTTAATATTTTTTTTTTTTTAAAAAAAAAGTTTTAACGGAAGGAAAATGTATTAAACTCTTTTTAATCCAAAGTAATATGATTTTAATTATGATTAACGGCAAAAAAATTGTTTGAAAAAATAAACGTTTAGAAAAGTTTAAAACTTGTAATTTGAATACTATCTTCTTTGTAAGTTTATAATTATTTCAAAGTTTGTATAGCATTAAAATACCCGGGTCTAAATCAATATACCCGATTTAAGAACATTCCGATCATCGAGTCAAAATCAATGAAAATTGAAAAAAAAAACGATTACGTGAATTTCTCTGTCCGCCATGTGATCGTCACCCAATGAAATTGCAGATTTTAGTTTTTCGCTCCGGACTTACAAAGGTTAGTACTGTATTTATTTAAAATTTTTTTAATTTTTTTTATGAAGAAAATTTGTAAAAAAATTTTTCAAGAGTATTTTTGCTAAATCATATGAACTCGGCTAGGTGATTAATTACCGTCATATGAGTATTATTATCTGTATTAAAAATTATATGTTGTATCATGTTATGCTTTGAATTTTATGACCTGAGGATTTTTACCAATATGGAAAATCATATGAATATAATAATTAGTCAGAGATTTAGTGTTAGTGTTGTCAAAACCCCCTTACGTATAGTTATTATCATCCACCCCTACGTTAGAGACCGGCATTATTGAACAGAGTTTAATTATGATTGCGAACTTTATAATTGATAAGATATAAAAATATTTAAAAAATAAAAAAAATTTCCCTTCTTTTATTTCTTTATTTTCTTTAAAAAAAAATTGCAAAATAACTAGCTATCATAAGTTCCAATTTCTCTGTGTCAGCCATCAGGCCATAAATCAATTAAATCTTGATCTTGATCATAATTATAATTTAAAAAATAAAAAATATTTTAAAAGAAATTTATTTGAAAAATTTATAAAATTTATTTAAAAAACTTTTTAAGAATCTATTTAAATATTTTTAATGGAAAAATATTAAAAGGTTCTACTATGAGCCTCAATAAAAAATTCTTGTTCAAATAATTTTTTATAATGTCTTTTAATTGGAAACACTGCTTCCATCACAGATTTTGTTACATCGCGAAGTTTCTTTTATAAACTTTTGTAATAATATTCACAAGTTTACTTCAATTTCGGTCTTAATTCCAAATTGAATCATTAATCCTCGTGCGTAATCCAAAATCCATATAATCTTTGATCGAAATTTTATAAATTTGAATTAAAACTTTTTGAGATTCATGATTTTTCTTCCATAAAATCTGGGCCGTTTTAGGAAAATCCACGGCATTAGAATATATTTGTGCAATACGTCTATATTATCGTTACATTTGTTGTATTTCAACTATCTTGGTTTTCGAGCCCTGATATTCATAGGCTCATAAGCATTTTTAAAATTAATTTTTGATAGGTTATTAATAAAAAAAAAGAACCCAATTTTTGTAGTTTGTTCAAAAAACGGGTAAATGGACAAATAATTCGTTGGTATTCTTTAAATCTCCCTTTCTAGTTAATTAAAAGAAAGATTTTTTTTATAGAATTACAATTTACAAATACCCTGATTTCAGGTTCCTTTTATATTTGAACAAAAATATTTCATGATCCCATAAACAGGTAAACGACCAAACGATCAACAAAACACTTGTTTGTGATACGCAGATGATGTGGCTGAAATAAACAAAAATTTAGATCTTTTTTATTAAATATCAAATGAAAAAAAATTTTTTTTTATTAAAAATGACAGAAACTTCTTACATTAATTAAAATATTTTTTTTTCGTTAAAATAAATTACAGCCCCAAAAAAATTTTTTTCGGCCCATTGGTAACATTGTGTAATAGAATATACAGTATGTTTTTTTTTAAAAAAAAGAATAACGTTGGCTATGAGCCGCTGATCGGTTATGATTTTTTTAGTAACCGCGTTGTACCATCATATCCTGAAATGCATTGCATTTTTGACAATCATATGAATTGACAAGCCACGTCAGGAAGCCACATCAGGGACACAACTAAGCAACCATTTTTTTATTTATGTCTTTTTAAAAATATAAAACTTATTATAATTTTTTTAATAAAAATTTATTAAATCTACGCTTGAAAGAAACATTGCAATTTTGTAACTATAGCTTTATTTCTTGTTAAATGTGGCAAAATTTCCCAGTAACATAAAAAACAGTTACCGCATTTCACAACATAAAAATTTGTAAATTAATCATACGATAGATACATTTTTTTTTATATGGCTGTACATAAATTCGTCAAATATCTGATAATGACACAAAAAAAAAGGGTTATTTTATCCCTATCTTATTCCTTTTACAGAACTGAATTACTTAAAATGTTCCATTCTACTTGTTTATTGATCGGATATTACATTTTTTAATACGTATCCTGTATCTATGAGTAAAAGGGTCAGTGTCCCCGATTTGTATCCATAGTCAGAATTTTTATCAATCTATTTGCCATAAATGTAGAACAAGATGAGAAAATCATTTTTTGTAAATATTTTTTAAAATATTTTCAATCTTTAATTCTCTTTTTTTTTGTTTTTTTTTGTACCGAAAAATATATATAACATATTTGAACATATGCTTTCGTACTACAAATATATGCAATTACCAAAATTAGAAACAATCAATACTGAAATACTTGGATCGGGTACAAATGCTGTACAAACTTTATCCGTGAAAGAGGCTTATTTGTGTGAATAATTTCAATAGATGATTACTAATTAAGTTTCATTGATGTAACAATTATTATGAAAATATAATCCTAAACTGGTGGGAATATTCCACATCAATTATGGATTGATAAATCTGTCGGCATTACAAACCAAACCATATATGACACATCGATAGACGATCACCAAAGTGAATAAATTTTCATTGATTAAGGATAACCATTATTCTTCTACTACAATAGCCCGAATAGATCATCCTCAAACGTTAATATATTGAAATTTCGAACGTTTCAAACTTTGAACGTGTTCACATGAAAAATCATATTTCCAATTGGAATATAAGCCCCTAAAGCCCTAATAAAATAAATTATTGTTTTGATCACCAGATATTATAAACTAAATCAAACAGAATCAGCATCTTAACAGCCTTACCGTTGGCTGGTTTTTTACACAGAAAAAACAGCAAGCCGCCAAAGCCTCTAAAGTTATTAACTTAGCCACACATTATAAACTTGATCATATGCAAGTTGTTATCATCAGCCTTATCACTAACTGGTTTTTATTTTCAAATTGGAATATGCAAGCCGCCAAGCCCCTAAAGTCCAATTATCATTTTGATAACCAGATATTATAAAATAAATCCATTTTAAATAGGGTTGGATCAGTTGGTTGGATCGGTCCCAGCAAAGATCGGTCCTGTATCGGTCTTGGGACCGGTCTTCACGGTCTGAGATTTGAGGACCGGTCCAGACCGGGACTGATTATATAAAATTTATGATTAATATAAAAATGAGTTTTCAATTTCGAAATATCAAATTTTTCACATTGATGCTTTAAAATGTTAAAGTTACAATATGCAATTATTTTGTGTTACATGATCAGCATCAATTTGATAATTCCCGTTGCAATTTTGAATTTTTTTTTTCATATTTTTGATAGTCGTATAAGGTTTTAAAATTATATCCAGTATTTTTACTCTTAAACTTTGAGATTTTATATATTTGGGTCATACTTAGTTTACAATGACAACAAAGGTAACTGGTAATAAATAATAAATTAATATCATAATTTTTAGTGCGACCTGCATTTCATTATCTCGTTGATTAAATAGAAAATTTTAGTAATACTAAGTAAATTAAAGATGGTTACAGTAGTTTTTTGTTTATATTTAGGAATTTAATATGGTAATAATTAGTTAACAAAAAATAATAAAATAATATGTATTGAATTATGAATTATATAAATTATATTTTACAATAATGTAGCTATTTATATTAATGATTTGACGTTTGAATGTAGAATGAAATTAAGGAATTGTGAAAAAATAATTATCAATAATAATTGATTAATCTTTTTAGAAGTATTTTCGAAAAAAACTTTAATATTATGAAAATGTTACAAATATTTTATAAATTTTATAATTATTTCTTATTATTTATATTATGTCAATCTTAAACTTATAACCAACTTAGGAAAAATATTAAAATATTTGAACAATTAAATTGTATTAGAATCTGTTTCATTTCATTTATTATTATTCTTTTGATACTCATTTTACTCGATAAATTATTAATTTAACTAAATCATTTGAATTAAAATCTTTATTAAAAATCTGGTGATTATTTAGAGAATTTCGGATATGGATTTGGTTATAATAAATTTATTATTAAATCAACAATTTCTTCAATTTATTAATTATCAAATATTGTAAAAATAATAATTTTTTTTGATTTTTATGAATTTTGAAAATCAACTATTTATCCAGCGTTCAATTTAATTGATTTTTTTTTAAAAAAAAACAATTTTGTGATATAATATTTTATTTCTTTATTTAATAATAACAAAAAAATTGAAAGAAAAAGAAAAAAAATAAAAAAAAATAAAAATTTGGGGGAAAGAAATCGAATTAATAATCAAAAAAAAAATTCCGATTAAGGTAAATTTTCATTAACCGAAATTGGATTAGTTGATTGGAATGCACACGGTCGGATCAAATTGTTTTTGACCATAAATAGATCAGGCGGAGGCATGTCACGGGTTTTAATTATATGGCATGGGATTTCAAGTTACACAATTCAAATTAATCCCAAACGTCAAACAAATTTTTTTTAGTAATATAGATATATAATTTCTTAATAGATTTTATATTTACTGATCATGGAATTAATTATTAAAGCTTAAAATGGATTATCTTTTAAGGAACAAAAAATCGAATCTACAAAGATTCGTTAATCGATTCCAATCCCTATTCAAGAGGCTGTTCCTAATAAAATAAAGAAAAAGGAGATATTCGTGAATTTTTGGCTTGAGTCAAAATGTTAGTCGGAAGTCTCTAGTATGTATAATGCAATTATCAAGGATTATTTCTTACCAGAACCAGAAGATGATTCGGAAGAAGATCGAGGTTACATTTTGTTGATCAAAGTCAGATCTTTGGACAACTGCATGACGTTAAATCATATCATTTAGAAGAATTTCAATAGAAGTATTGATCAATGTGTAGACGAAATTCCACAAAAGTTATTATGATGTTGTTCCAGAGTTTTTTCGAACTTAATAAGTTTACTTGCGATATTATTGGACGATGCAAAAATTCCATTAGTCTCTGAAAAAGCGTTACCACGTGCTTTAATTTCCACAATGAAGTTAGAATAAATTTCGTTCTTAATTTTGCTGATCTCTGCAGTGAATATCGTTAACTTCAGATATATGTGCGGAAACTTTGTTGACAATTTTAGTATTGATTTCCGTATCATCTAAAATTGATGATGTTAAAAAAACTGAACTGTGATATTTTTTTCATATGGAATGATAAGAGCTACATGTAATTTTTTGTATATATGTAGATACTGGTTAGGTTTTACTGTATTATTAGGTTATTACATAAATAATGATTCTTATAAAATATTTTTCATGATTTGAAAGAACCAAAATAAAGTTTGCTATCAGTTATATGATAATTTTGACCAAAATATTTTATTGTAGCGTGAAAACAAAATTATTGGCTGATCTGTGTTATTCGTCACGTGGAAATCTGAGCATAACTATCAAATTAAAAATTTCGTTAATTTTGTTAATTTTAATTTAAGTGTTTGATTTTAAAATAAAAAAAATTTCAAAGTGTTGAATTAATAATCAAGTGGTTATTAAGTGTCATTGAATTGAAGCATTAAAGTTAAATTTAATAAAAAATAATTCGAAATGTTAAATTAAAAAAAAAATAATTTGTGTTAATAAAAAATATTTGAAGTATAAATTAATCTTTAAATTAAAAATAAAATTGTTCTTTTAAAATAAGAAAAAAATCTAAATTCGATCTTTTTAAATTTAACTAGAAAGTTTTTTATGAAGTTTCAGAATTTTATTTTCGCTCACATTGAAGCTGATTTCCTACAAAAAAAGGAAAAAAAATCTCCCTTTTTGAAACTTATCTGTGGCTCTAATCTCCAAGTTTGGGCCGATTTTCCTACAAAAAAAAAGAAGTTGAAATATATACATTAGTCGAAATAGGGAAATAGGACAATTCGACCTAAATTTGACTAGGTCGAACATAGGTCTAATGGTGCGGTCGATGTTTTCGGCGCAGCTTGACTGTAATATTCAAACTAGTATTATTTAGATATTATTTGTACTGTACTTTATCCAACCAATAGTAATAATATATTCGATCGACACAAAACTTCAAAGACGAATTGTGATCTAAGATATTTCTGAATTTAGTTTCAATTAATTTAGTTTTAATATTAATTTCAATTTTAAATTTATTAAATTTATTAAACACTTAAATATATACATATAAGCATATAATAATAATAATAAATAAAAAAAGTCAAAGTTTGGTCCACAATTTCGCAATCACGTAATTCGTATCCTGAAAAGAATGAACGTTAAAAATCATCTCTCATATTCATCCATTCCGAAAGATGCTGAAACTTAAAAGTAAAGAGAAAGAAACATTAATGAAATGTTTCTTATAAAAAAGATTATCTTCCCAAAATTATACTTCCAAAAGCAAAGTATCATCAAAACCTATAAATAAAAAATTTCAAATCCAATTTGCTATACCTAAAGAAAAAATCAATCAACACTCATCCAGTAAATATACGGTAAATATACTCGTTATTTATTATAAGAATAAGTGGACGTCCATAGCAAAGTTTATGTTTATAAGCAACTTCTTCCACAATATTCAAAGCTTTCTCAATATCAAGTAACACAAAACCTTTTAAATAAAAGATGTTAATAAATAACTATAATTTTTTTACAGTTCCTAAGAAAGAAAAAAATACAATACCTTAATTGACTTAAATACCTCTTTCAAGAGCTTGAAAACCATCAATGTAATCTTCTCTAAAGTATACTCTATTCAATTTTGTTTTAAAAATTTCAGTATCCGAACGAGCTTCACAAAATATTATGATTTATCGACATACATTGAGTTTTTCCTGTACCATTTTCGCCGACCAGTAAATAATATTTTCCTTCTGTATCACCTACTATTACACCACAAATTTTTGATATTCAAAATAAGCTTCTTTTATTTTTGATTTTAAAAGATAGGCGGGTTTTGAAAATGATTGTAATATCGTGCCGTTCATACCTTCAATAAGAAATAGTAATATTAGAAAGTGGATATTATAATTCAACTGTGATTTTGTATTCTCCAGGTATGGTACACTACACCACTAAATCCAACGGCAGCTATACCCATAATTGTAGTTAATACAGCTTCTTTTACACGAAGAGAAAACAAATCGGAAATACGAATTCTATATTTTTTTACGTCATGGCTGATTACATTTACTTAATGTGGTGATGGTGGTCTTGAGAGTGAGATTTTATACAACAAGTGCAGTTTTTGCGGATTTATCAATTAAAGGATTTGTTGGTACTAAATAAAATTTTTATTAAGAGAAATAATTTTTTAGTAAATTTAAAATTTTTCAAAATACTTTAATTCAAAATTAACCTGGATAAGATCCCAAACAATAGAAGCGTTCGTATCTTCATTATAAAATCTTTTTCTGATGTTGAATAAAATTAATTTTAAATGAATCATTAAACAAGAACGAATCATTTTTTTTTTAGGGTCAGCGTTAATATTCATTCTGAATAGCAAATTGTTTATCAGCTAATTTTTTACAAAATTGATTCTTAAATATTACCGATAAATTTTTATTGAAAAAAAAGATTTTTAGGAAATTTAAATATTTATGATACTGACATATTGTGTACTAAAAGTTTTTAACTAATAACGTTAAATAAAAGAAATTCCTAATAAGAAATAAGAAACAAAAACTTAAATTTCACTTTCACGAAAGAAAAAAAAATGTACATAGTTTTAGTGTTTTACGTCATTACGGACCATCATTGGTTCCCTAAATTACTAATTCTAATAGTTTAACATCTTTGCGGATGCAATAAACAAAATAAAAATAAAATTTCTAAGTAAAATATAATGTATTAAATCCCTTAGAATACGTCAAAACCACCTCAAAACACCTTACCCATTAGATTCGGCAAAAACCCATTAGATTCTGGAGGTGAAGAAAATGACAAAGCTGTGCGATTATAAGCCAAAACTTTTATTGAAAATAACTTACAAATAACTCTTTCACAGAGCAATAAAGAAAATCTGTATTTTTACAAGAGTTGAACGCGTTCTATTTGTAAAGATTTATATAGTCACGGTACTAGCATTTAAAAACTAGCTTTTTCTAATAGTTAATATGAAACTAAATAATTACATGGTCAATTTTATTAATTTTTTTATTCATTCAACAGCCGCTCACGCTTTTACCCATCAGCATGATAATGGTTCCCCATACTCCTCCCCATAATCCTCCACCAAATAACTTCTTTCTGCGCTCCACTTGTGGAAAATAATTCAAAAGTTCGCAAGGCTTAACACAACACATTAGGATAATTAAAAATATAATCAACGCCAAGGTCTTGATGATGTGCCAGCTAATACACTTTCCGAATTTAAAGAAATTTTGGTGATGGAGATACACAAAAAATTGGTTTTAAACTTTAGGTCTATGGGAAAGAAGTTGGTATCTATACGAATATTTTTTTTTCCATTTTTTTCTGGGCATATCATTATTATCCTAAAGCAAAGGGAAATTACAAGTGTATCTTTCGTGGTGATGGTGCATATCAAATTTTAAGTGAAATTTTGAATTCTGATCAATAGAGAATTCTGATTCACATGGTCAATCAGAAGAAATAGATCCTCTTGAGCAATTGATTCATCAACAACAATCTGAAAATCACAAGAAAACTAGGCGGCCAAAATATCTGCAATTAATTAGTAATTAATTATTACATAATAAAATTTGTACAGTATCGTACATACTCTCTCATAATTAAATGCTGCATCAGATGAAGATTTGGTTGAAGAAACAACATATTGAAAGTTGGAACCACATTTAATACGAAATTTTAATATATTCAATTTCACAACGAACAGTCTTCTTTATAGATGCACATCTCCAAGTTGTTTTACAATATAACCATACGGAATTTTATATTGTTGAACTGGTCTTTTTTTTCGTTTGTTATTGCTAGTGCTATTACAAATTACTGATCTTGTAGACTCTTTGGTCCAGTTTGAGTTCCATTAGGATAAACATCTTCTTTTATGATTACATAGTTGAAGCTACGTTTAGTGACTTTATTTACGCATTCATGATAGAAAATATTGTTGTTTAATGGGTAAGTGGAAACTTCTTCAATTTGAAATTTATCACCGTTTTTCTTGGTCAGTAATATTTTCTCTAACTGACATTATTTCCATTGTCAAAAAATAAGATTTTTTTTAAATATTGATAATCTTCACGTGTTTATTTATAACAGTTAATTGTTTAAATTACGTTTTTAATTTCACGAATTATAAACCTTCCATTCCGCCGATCGGCGATATGCTATCACAATATGAAAAAATAAATATTCATTGTCTTGGAGGCAAAGCGAACGAATTGACACAAGTTTCTTAATCTGCCACGTGATCACCAGCCAATAAAATTGTAAATTCGTTTCCTAGTAATAAAGACATTTGTAAGAATAACAAATTAAAAGTTCAATACTTCAATCTCATTTGTTAGTAAAAATCCAGTTTCCGATAATATTTTTTATAAATGAAAATCAATATAATTTCATTAAAAAATTTTAAAATTTTTAATAAATAAATTCTCAAAAACCATAAACCATTTTAATAAATATATATACCTATATAATATAAAATATAAAATAATCTTTTTAAGATTTAATGATGAATTGATTCTAAATTCTTATTATTTTGTCTTAAAAAAATCAGGTATTTAAATAAATCAGAATTCTCTTTATCTGTTAAATTATTTGCATCAGAAAATAATTTTTCATTAACAGTTGAAGTTGTATAGACAGATAAATACTTCATAGCAATACGGTATAAAATGGGAAATTTTTCTTTTCTTTCTTTCCACCATGTAAAGGGATTACTTTCCAAATCAATTTCTTCTAAATTTAAGTATTCGATAAACTCATTAACATGTGTGGGAAAAGTTAGTTTCTTTAAACTAGCGAAGATTGAACTTGTTCTCTGTTGGCTTTGCTCATTATCTCCATTTGTATCAGTTTCAGTTTCCATAGTTGATCTAATTTCTCTATATTTTATATACAAAAAATCTTCAGCTGCATGTCTTATTGAAGAGGATACAAAGGATAAATTTTTTATTCTAGGATCTAAAATGCTAAAATGAGTGAAATTTGGATCCAAAATATCTCTCCAATAATGATTTATAGCAGCAGAAAGATTAAGTTTTATCTTATCAATGAGGCCAGTGCAATCTACAGGTCCATTAAGTTGAATTCTTCTGCCAAAAGTTGATTGAATTTGAACTGTGCTATTGCCTTCTAAACAAAGATTATTTTTAATTTCAAGTAATGCAGGGTTTATTAAAGAATAGGTGCAATAGTTGCCTTCTCTTATAAGTTCAGTAATTTCTAAAAAAGGCTTTAAAATTGATTGAAGATCCCGAATCAATTCTTCTTCACTCTGATGTAGCATGATCCTACTAAACTTCCCATGATTTTTTAGAGGGAGACTGTGCGGATACCATACTGTTGGAAAATTCATAATGGTATGTAAAAGTTCTGCGGGTTTCTATAATATATAAAGTTATTGACGCAATTCATAAAAAAATGGGTTGATTATTATTATAATTGTAAATATACTTACAATTTCCACATTATCCTCTTCAAGAAATTCATTTAGCTTCGAGCAATCTACATAATGCTTAGCACGTGCTATTAATGCTTCAGCTGGTTTCAATGCCTTTCCAATTACTAGTTGTAACGTGTGATCAATACAACCTAGCCAGTTTGGTTTTTTCATGTTAAGAATTGCATATTTTAAATTACTTTTATTAGTGGTTGTAATAGTAAATATTAAATCACGAATTTTCCATCTGGATATCACATCTTCAAGAGCATCCAATATATGTTCTGAAGTATGGGGATATCTAACATAAGCAACATCTAAGGTAACATCGCGTAATTCACATTTTTGATCCAAAAATGAGCATGTGATACCCAAATAACCTTGATGATTTTTAGCTTTCCAGAGATCCACTGCCAAAGAAATAGATGTTGCTTCATTCTTGATAAGCTGCTGAAGTTGTGAAAATGACGAGTTATAGGATGCATGAATAATTGAATCTACTGTTTCTTGACATGGCATAATAAAAGCAGGATCGAGTTTATGAATAAATTGATGAAAATTTGTTCTTGAAATAGTATCCATATATTGAGAATTTTCTATTATCAAATCAGAAAATAATTCCCATAATTCTTTTTGATCTTCATTTGTATCTAATAATTCTTGTTCTTTGAAATTTTTCAACTATGAAAGGATTGAAAGATTAACAACCATTCAGTATATTATTTTATAATAGTTTTATTTTCTTCAGTTAACAATGAATAAAAAACTAAACCAAATTTACCTTTCCATCTTGGGTAACAATAATGTCATGACAGTTTTTCAAATGAATTATTGCATTTTCAATTGGCTTATCGTTCAAATTATAGATTTTTCCACATGGAGAATTGCCAGAATTTTCCATTAATTTACAGACCATATTTTTGCGAAGTCTACAACCGAGATGTTTTATTTCTTTATTGAAATATTCCAAATACCAAGTGCCTTATTTAGAAAGAGAGAATTTAAAAATAAGTGAATCATAAAAAAACAGAGTTTTCCTAATTAGATTAACTATATTTACTTTCAGCATCTTTGCGAATACAATTCCTAGCAATAAATTCATAAAGGTTACGATTATTTTTATACACATGAGCAATTTCAGGTACAGATGGATTATCTATTAATATTAATTGTTTATATTAGTAAGAATAAGAGAAATCAGTCAAGGAAATGACGAGTAAGATGATAGAATAATAATATACCATGGTTTGGATCGGTCAACAATGAATAAATTGACAATAGTACTTAAATAATAAAGAGTTGATTAAATTCTTACATAAAAAGAATTGCAACAATATTGTAGCAAATTTACCTTTTGAAATAGTAAACCCTGGCGACCATTCTTCATGTAGAATATCCATGCATATATGTCCATTACTGTCGATATTCGGATGGTAAATTCTTGTTATAAACTCAATCTAGTATGTATAACATGTGAATAAGTGCCCAATTAAAGTATGCTAAATATAAAAATAAAAATACCGCTGGTGGTTTAAACGGATAATCTAGAGGAAAATGAATATCAAGACTAAACTCACCACCCGAGTATGGTGAGTCAGACTAATTAAAGGTATAGAAACAGAATTGCGTGAGTCTTTTATACATTTGTATAAAGTTTGATACATAAGCTGCTAAAAAGTACTTACAGGGCCCATGATTGTCCCTTCCCAATGAAAAAGATCATCTTCGACAGGACCAACACTACAAAATGACGGTGGGTCATTTTCTAAATCTCTTAATTCCTAATATATAGATTAAAAATTAATAAGTGAAATTATCAAAACCATAGTTGAAAAATCACAATAAAACTAAAGCTGTAAAAAATGAAACAACAATAAATATACTTTATTAATTCTTCTAGTTGCCATCAGTTTCAAATAGAAAAAGTTATAATATTTGACTTTTTAAAGCTTTTAATATTCGAATACTTTGATTTTTTTAATTTTAATTTTAAAAATGTAAAAATTCCCAGTGTCGTGAGAATCTTTTTTATTTGGAAAATTTGTGTTACTGTCAGGCTGAATAAAATTGTGTAATACCCTGCATCAAAACGTCATCCCTAAAAAAAAATCTTGGTATCACGTGATCGTGCATCCTAGTATACTATACTTGTGGGAATTAACAAATACGATGATTAAGATGGTTGTGAAGATAAAAATATTACTAGCCAGAAAGTATGAATTATATATTACTTAATTGAGGTTACCTTAGTTTACACTCGATAACTTGTTCATAACGAGTACAATTTATATTCGAGTTGATAGGTAAGAAATAAACAAATTGATAATTACAATCGATATTCAGACGGTGGATTTTTAATATATCAGATGAAAAGTAATTGGAATATAAATCATTTAATGTAAAAACATAAACAATTAAATGAGTAGCATATACCCTGTTATAAATTGTTCAAGGAGAAAATCATCTAAGTATGAAGAGTCAGCCAAAAAATCAATTGAGAAATTAAATAGTTATATTAGATTAGCGTTTGCGTTTTATGTAGTATCGTGTAAAAATTATAAGACAAATAATTGTCGCTTACCAATGAAAAAACCTCTCATGTTCACTTGCGGTTGCGGGTGATAGGTAAGTGAGTTTACTCAGCTTTGTTTAAAATTTTTTATTATTTTTATTATTATTTATTTAATTTTATTTTTTTTAAAAAAAAAGAAAAAAATTTCTCTAACAAATATCGAGTTCAAAAAAAAAAGAAATATCAAAATAGACGAATTTTTTATATAAAGTACATTATATTATTTTCATTGCGGCGGATTAATGAAATTTGGCAAAAACCCTGGTGCGCCCTCGGGAATTAAAATTGACTTACAGAAACATTAAGCTTTTTTTTCTAAAAAATGTCAAATATGACGCACCTTTAACACTGGAAAAATTGGTTAGGTAACGGAAAAATTGGTTAGACGCAAGATTTGGGGTACAAAAAAATTTTTTAGGGTTAATTTTTGACTGTTTACTAATAAATTTGGGAAATTTGGTGACTAAAAGACTGTCAAATATTTATTTAATTTGACATGACGGACAAATTTAGGGTATTTCATAAATCTGCCGTGATGTAAGTTCATTTGATATCAAAATATTTGATACCAAGATTTTATTTATAATTTATGTAAAATTCAAAAAACTCTTGATGAAAAATTAAAAGCAGAAAATGTTGGATTTATTTAATCTATTATTCTCATATGTAATCGTTTAGATTCACTAAAAATTATTTTAAATCATTCAAAAGTTATTATAGTCTTTACTTTGTATATTTATAAATGTTAGGTTTTTTCAAGGTGGGTTTATAATTAAGTTCGCCAATAATACTTGGATTGTATTAATCATAAATCAATAAATGAATATTTTTAAGTAGCTCTTCAAGAATTTGGAAGAATATAATGAGAAAAACCGGCATCTCGTTCTTTATCAAAAATTAGAAACTCACAAGCAAATATTGAGAAAAGCAATATAAAATGAATTTCTCATAAATATCACTATTAATTTTGTTAATTTGCAATTCATGTACATTGACAATTTATTTAACCGATGATTCAATTTTATCTCGAAATTACGGATTTATGTAAATAATTTCTAAAAAAAATTAAAATATATTTAGTTTTTAAATGCAAATCTGACTACGGACTGACTTAGGTTTATGAATAATAATTAGATCATTTATTTGATGAAGTACTGATATTATAATATTTAGTTCAACACGATTTTGCATAATAAATTCTTGGAATATTGAAAAACATGGAAACTTATAAATAGTAGAACATGTAGTATAATACCTTCCGATCAGTCTTACTGTAATGGTTAATTAAATAATGATAATGATAAATGTGGATGATATTATTTGTATGTTATTGTACGGGCGTGCTTAATAATGATCTGATGTGGCACTCCGTGCCACATCATACCATTATCAAGCACGCCCGTACAATAACATACAATTAAGTCGTAAAATGTGGCCGGAGGTGCAGAAATTTGCATCTCAGCTGTGATCGTGCGGCTGAGTAATATTTACTGCATCTGCAAATTATACATAATTAAAAATTTTTAGAAATAATTTAATAATTTAAGTGGTAGGTCAAACTGGTCAGTAGGCGATCATAACTGACCTAACTGACTATTGTCATTCAAAAAGTGATTAAAAAAAGCGTCTTATAATCCATTTATAAAAAAATTAGTACTTTTAAATCAGAGAATTTTTTTTTATTCAAATAACTCCTATAAGGAAATGATTAAAGTGTAAATTACAAAAATTTAATAACACCTTAGTATATTTTTTAATAATTTTCATATTTTTGTCATGAGTTCATAAATGATTTCTGTCACTAACAATAATCAAGAAAGTTATATTGTGGTACACGATGTTTTCAACTTATAAAAAATGATTCTAACTCCTCTGGAAGTAATTTTGATCATGGATCACATGAATGATAAACTATTTAGGTGAATTTACTAACAATTTCAAACAAATTTTTTTCACTAAATATTAATAAATACTTTGAAAGATTCTAATTCATTATATTATAAAGATTCCTAATATTTGGACAGAACTTAATTAATATCATTACTTAGTGCTCCGAAAGATACGAACTGATTTGACTCGACTCGACTTTAGATCGGTTCGGTATTACAGCTGGTTTCATAATATACGGGACAATCGGGACATCTAGTCACATACCGACGGTACATTCGGTAAAACTCGGTAAAGTTCAGAATAAGGTAAAACTATCAGATCATCTCTCAGCATGGAGTAAAAGTAATGGGTGTCCCGACTGTGTCCCGTCGTATATTATCATTATTATAAAATCAGCTGTAATAATTTTAATGACCCGTGAGTCGTGACCCGCATGACCCGACCCGACGGGTCGGGTCAATAGGGTCATATATTTCCTTGTTACTCTGTATTACAGCTGTTTTCATAAGACCTGGGACAAACTAAATATTTGAACCCGATCCGCCGGATCCGCCGATCCGGTATTTTAGCTGGGCACGTGATCCTGATTTGATGTAAAATAAATAACTGAGTGGGTCGGCGGTCGGGTTCAAAAATTTATTTTGTCCCAGGTCTTATGAAAACAGCTGTAACACGAGCCAAATTATAATATCGGCCGAAATTAACATTGTAGTTGGCTATTAGTAAAAATACATAGTAAAGTAAAGATACTATAACATAACAACTAGAACAAACAATCAAATTAAACTGTGTATTTAAAACTTTATTAACTTCTTCATTAAATGTTGATATTAGCTCAACTAGTTAATTTGTATTCAATTGCTAACCTTATCATGTAAGCTTTTAGATTTGATTAATAAAATTTTGAATTTTATATTAATTGAATTGTTAAAACTCAACGAATTTCGTAAATCTACTCGATGATATTACTAAAAAATTTGAATAATCTGGGTTATTCGAGTTAACTATACTTGGGTCGAGTCAGGGGTCGAGTTATAAGAAATGTGACATACGGGTCTTGATTTTTTTGTTTAGGTCGGGTCGAATATTTTCTTCAAACCCGACCCGATTTGACCTGGTAAGAGCACTAAATTCATTAGCATAAAATTCTTTAAAATTTCTTCAATTATTTTCTAATAATTTTATTAATAATTCATTTCTTGGAATACTTCAAGAGAAAAGTAATTTTTCGAAATCTTCAAAACAATCATTATTAAAAAATCAAAACCTAACATAATTTCTTTTAATTTGTGAGTTTAGCAATAAATAATAGTGATGTATTCTTCCACAAATAAGTATAAAGCTGTCCTCTAGATATCAGGAAATTTTTCTAATAAAAATAAGTCTTTCAAATATTCATTATTAAAATGTAATATTTCCAATTTCTTTAATTTCTTTTAAATTTTTCTGTGCAGAAATTAAATCCATTAATCCATTTGAAATATTTTTTACAAAAGTTAAACTTAATTTTTGTATACTATGACACATTTCTGATAACTGCTATGAATTTAATAGAATGAAAATTCTAATTGTAATTTAAGTTATCATAATAAATCGAAATGTCATTCAAATTTAATCCAGTATATTATTAAATATTTAAAGTTTATTCCAAATATATTAAACTTATCGTACATGTAGTAAAAAAAAATCAGATAATCATATTCTAGTATTTTTTAACTTCAATTTGATGTTTCAAAAACTCGACTCAATCGTCTTTGAATAGTACAAGTCGATCCCTGTGAAGCAACATTAGCAGTTTAACACTAAAAACATTTATTTACTAGGAAACGGAAACCTTAGCGCGATTTGGATGACGTCACGACCGTCACGTGAGGGACAGAATTCACGTGATAGATGATCATTTTCATAAGTGCGTAGACATTCCAGACAATTAATCGAGTGTTTGTAAATTTTTAACTATGAATATAATTATTTTATTTTAAAAGAACGATTTCACGACGGTTCTTGTCAAGTAAAAATTATTATATAGAACATGTATAATATAAAATTTAATTAATTTATAAACCTAAAATACACATACTTAAGTGAGGGAAATACTACCGGGTAGCGAATAATGTCTAATATTCGTATACCCAACATCAATCTGATTTCATAAATTATAATTGAAGTAACCAAATAATCATTAGATTTACAAAATTTACTTATATACTTATATGAATTGTGAATCATAAGTGACCGAATAATTTATTACACTAGTGAAACATGTAATTTAGAATAGTAAAAATTAGACATTAAAATGCAAATAAAATAAATTTTTTTATAATGTAGTTACTATACTCACTAGCATATTTGCGAGTCCATTCTCTGCAAGTAGCTTCATAACGAGTGCGATTAGTTTTATATACATGAGCAATTTCAGGTACAAGTGGATCATCTATTAATATTAATTGATTATATTGGTAAGAATCAGAGAAGAACGTCAAGGAAATGACGAATAGGATGATAGTATAATAATATACCTGGGTTTGGATCGGTTAACAACGCACAAATTGACAATAGTACTTAAATAATAAAAGGTTGATTAAGTTATTACATAAAAAGAATTGCAACAGTTTTGTAGTTTACCTTTTGAAATTGTAAGTGCTGGACACCATTGGTCAGTTAGAATATCCAGGCTTATAATTCCATTACTGTTGATATTCGGATGATATACTCTTGTTGTAAAGGTAACCTAGTTTAAATAACATATGCATGAGTATGTAATTATTAAGATATACAAAACTATATAAATAAAACGTACCTTTGGTGGCTTAAACGGATATTCAATAGGAAAATGAATAACAACGAAAAAAACGCCTCCTGAGTATGGTGAGTCAGACTAATAAAGTAACAGTTAGTATGTATTTGTATAAAATTTAACATATAAACTAGCAAAAAGTACTTACAGGACCCATGATTGTCCCTTCCCAATGAAAAAGATCATTTCCGATAGGGCCAGCACTACAAGATGGCGGTGGGTCAAGTCTTAAGTCGTGAAATTCCTAGCAGGAGATATTAAATTAGTAACTAATTTGCCAAAAGTCTCAGTTTAAAAATTTGTAGTAAAAAAAAAAAATGAAACAATAAACACACTTTATTAATTCTTTTCAGTGCCATTTTGTTCGTTAGAAAAAAAATAAATAAATAAATAAAAAATAAAAATAAAAAATAAGGTTATCTTTAAAAGCCAATTTAAGCTTATTTATGCCATATTTGGTAAAATATTCCCATTATCACGGGTATCATTTTTTAATTAATCCTAAAAAAAATTTTTCTGTTTTTTGAATGTGATTAGTGTAATTATGTAACATGATCGTATGGATTTTTAACCTTTTATAATACTAATTAATTTTTGTTGCATACAACTAAATTATATATCGTCTTTGATACTGCGCCGCATTTTCGATAAAATGTTACGTACTTTAACAGATGGGTACTCCACTTAAACTTCAACATAATTAATAGTTACTATTAGCCAAATTTAAAATTTTTATATATTAATTCTTTATGGTACTTTCAGGATGGAAGTTTTACCCAGGGTATTGTATAATATTTATTTTGTATTACCCGAGTAGTACGGTAATTCGCAAGAAATGATATTAAGGAGAAATAAATCATTTGAGTATAGAGAAACAGCCTAATTAAAAAACAGTATTCAGGAAATAAAGTAATTAAATAGATAAGTTGAACTATCCGTCTACGTTTTACACTAGTATTATGTAAAAAATTACAGACAAATAAATGTCGCTTGCCAATGAAAAGGAGAAAAGGATCATCCTCAAATACATTTTAACTAAAAGAAAGCTCTTCGGCAAACTGTTCGCCGTTCGCTGTTGCAAATGAAGGTAAAACAAGAATATTGACGCCTTTTCAATTTACGTTATTCATAGTTTTCAAAAAATTCATCCAAATTCCAAAAATTCCTTCCCAAATTATTTTTTTTTAAAAAATAAGTGTTCTAAAAAAAATCCCTATCTTATAATAATATCAAATGCCAATTAGATGAATTAGGTAAAATATTTATTCTTTAGTTCTTTATTTGATATATATTTTATTTATTAATTTATCAATTTTATAGAACATTAATCAAGATGGTGATAATAATAGTGAAGGAGATATTTTCCTTTTGTAAGTTTAATTAATTTATTCTTGTTATTATTTATAATTTTTATATGTTATTTCGTATTACAATAATTTTAATAATTTTAAAATTATTATTTCAGTAAAAATAAAGATTTTTAAAATGTTATTAAGATATAATAAAAAGTTTGACAATGGTTACAGTATTAAAGATGTAACTAACAGTAAAAATATTGGTTAAGATTCCTTTTGATAATATATCTGAAGAACAACTTTGCCACATTTTGACTAATAAATCCTACGAAATTTAATTAATTGGTAAAATTTGTATAATTATATAAAATGTTAATTTATGATAGTTATAAACTGCTAATGATTGCATCAACTATATTTGATTAATTTAACCTAAAAAAGAAAAAATCAATAATCAAAACTGATCGAATTCTTTACAAAATTCCTGTTTGGGAATTGACATACGAAATTGCTAGAATAAGTATGTTAATTATATAACCCAACCCTTCAGGCCTTCACTGTTTGGTGATTAGTTACTAAGTTATATGAAAAAATATACCTATTACGTAAGCCTAACAGTTACTCGGCACAAAGTGACCGTAAGTGCCGAGTAACTATTAATTAATTGTATTTAACATTTTACAACTAATTGCTAAGATTTATATTATCATGTTTTCAATAGTTGTTTAAAAACAGCTAATTATTAAACTGAAACTATTCTCAAAATGGTAAATACTAATTCTATTAAAAACTATACTTATTTTAAGTAGACTATGATGCATTTTTGTAAATAGTTTATTTAATATGAATATACCAAAATTGGAAAATTTGAATATGGTTGAATGAACATATGAAGATTGTACACATACAGTATATCGAGAATAAGAATTTTATTAGCAGAACACGTATTTCAGATAAAATATATATATACACTGTATATATGTTTTTTTTTAATTTTATAAGAAAATGATCAAAAAAGTACAAATTATGAAAATTCAATAATACCCAATTTAGTATATTTTTCAATTATTTTCTTATTTTCATCATGAGCATATAACGGATTTTTATCACTAACAATAATAAAAGTAAGTTGTTTTTGTGGTACACGATTTTTTCAACTTATAAAAAATGATTCTGATTCTTCTGGAAGTAATTCTGATCTTGGATTATATGAATTATAAACTAATACTAATTTAAAAAAGTATTTAGGTGAATATTTACTACTAACAATTTCAAATAATTTTTTTTCACTAAAACATTCTTGCAAATCATTTATTGTCCTTGATGCTGCGGTCATATTTTCAATCCAAAAAATTCTTTTTTTACGCCTTTATTTCGTTTAGTAAGAAGTACTAATAATTATTAAAAAAAAAAAAATACTAATAATTGATAAAAAGAATATTAATCCGACGATTTTAGTTAAAAATATTTCACTGCTACGTAAAATGAATTATGCAATACTCTTGCGTCGTCTAAAACCTATCAGTGACATCTATTATATACTTACTTAATTAGTGTTCTGAATTTATAGAAAGGAAATTCAAAACGTAATTAAATTATAACAATAAACCGAAATATGTCATTTAAATTTTTATCCAATATGATATTATTAAAATCGTAAAATTTATTCCAAATACATTAAACTTATCGAAGTAAAAAAATTGGATGACTTAAAAACTTGATTCAAATTCGAATTACATAAATTTTAATTTGATGTTTCAAAGCTCGACCAATCGATTCTTTCGAATATTACTGTACAAGACGATCTTTGTGAAGCAACGTTACCATTTTATCATTAAAAATATATTTACTTTTAATAGAATGTTTGTATTTTTTTAACGAATATAATTAATTTTATTTTAAAAGAACAATTTCACAATGGTTCATGTCAAACAAAAATAGTTATATAGAACATATATAATATAAGATTTAATTAATTTATAAAACTTAAAACTTCAAAATACAGATATTTAAGTACTACCAGCAGGCAAAATATTTATTCGGTTTATAAGTGATCAAATAATTACACTAGTGGAACATGTAGTTTAGATAATAAAAATTAGATATTAAAAGGCAAATAAAATAAAATATTATATAATTGTAATTACTAGTGTATACTAACTAGCATATTTGCGAGTCCATTCTCTGGCAGTAGCCTCATAGCGAGTGCGATCAGTCTTATATACATGAGCAATTTCAGGTACAATTGGATCATCTATTAATATTAATTGTTTATATTGGTAAGAATCAGAGAAATAAATCAAGGAAATGACGAATAATAATGATAGTATAATAATATATATACCTGGGTTTGGATCGGTCAACCATGAAGTAATTGACACTAGTACTTAAATAATAAAAGATTGATTAAATTCTTACATAAAAGAATTGCAACAGTTTTGTAGTTTACCTTTTGAAATTGTAAATGATGGACTCCATTGATCTCTTAGAATATCCCAGCTTATAGCTCCATTACTGTTGATATTCGGATGATATATTCTTGTTGTAAAGTTAATCTAATATGAACATCATATAAGTATGTAGTTTAAAGTATACAAAACTATACAAATAAAATGTACCTTTGGTGGTTTAAACGGATAATCTGTAGGAAAATGAATAGCAAGGAAAAACACGCCGCCTGAGTATGGAGAGTCAGACTAATCAAAGTTTACATAAACAGAGTTGAGTGAATCATTTATATATTTGTATAAAATTTGATATATAAACTAACTTACAGGACCCATGATTGTCGCTTGCCAATGAAAAAGATCATCTCCGATAGGACCAGCACTACAAGACGACGGTGGGTCACGTCCTAAGTCGATCAATTCCTAGTAGGAGATATGTAAAGGATAAAAAAGGATAGTTAATTAGTTACTAGTTTGCTAAAAAAGAAAATTTACGAAAAAATAAATGATGCAATAAACAAACTTTATTAATTCTTTTTAGTGCCATTTCGTTCGTCAGAAAAAAAAAGAATAAAATAAAAAATAAAAAATAAAAAATAAGGTTATCTTTAAAAGCTTCATTTGGTATATATTCTCAATGTTACGAGTATCATTTTTAATTAATCCTAAAAAGGAATTTTCCTGCTTTTAAATGTGATGATCATATGAATTTTAACTTTTTATAATTAGTATCATTTCATTTTAATTTAGTTATTTTTTACATACAACTAAATTATATATCACTCGTCTTTGATGCTGCGCCCCATTTTCGAGATACCATACCACATTGTACAAGACATCACCCTTTTATGGGTACCCACTTAAAATACACCATAATTAATAGTTACTACAAATCAAATTTAAAATTTTTGAATAATTAATTTTTTTATGGTACTCTCAGGATGGAAGTTGTACCAAGGTATTTATTGTACAATATTTAAACCAGGTATTTTGTATTACTCGGGTTATCTGCACTCTGCAGTACAGTAATTCGCAAGGAATGGTATCAAAGGGAAATAAATCATTTGAGTATAGAGAAACAGCTTAATTAAAAAATAGTAATTAATTTTTTACATAATACTAGCATAAAATGTAGACGGACTGATTCAACAATTACATTTCCTAAAAAAATGTTGCTTACTAATATTGAAAGAGATCATCCTCAAATTACATTCGATTTTTGATGTTTAATTTTAATGAATCTAAAAGGAAGTTCTTTGGCAAATTATCCACCGTTCGCTGTTACAGATGAGTATAACTAAAAATATTGACACTTTTCCAAAAATAGGAATCCCTCAAATTTTTAAAATTCACAAAATTATTTTATTAAATGTTCTAAAAAAAAAATTTCTTTAATAAATATCGAGTTGAAACACCAAAATAGCGAATTTTTATATCAAATTAATTTGATATAAAATTTGGAATTTTATTTATATTTCTTGTAAAATTTAAAAAATCTGATTTTGTTTAATCTGATTATTCTCACATTATAGTCATAAATTTGCGTTTCAATAATAACTGAATTTGTTATTTTTAATCGCTCAAACTTCGAAGTTATTACAATCTTTGAGAAGAATATGATGAGCAAACCATCTTGCTCTTTTATCAAAAAAATCAGAAGTGCGTACAATAAAAGAATTTTGAGAAAAATAACACAAAATAGACTTCATTGACAATTTATTTAACCAACGATTCAAATTTACGAAAATTAAGATATACAGTGAAATAATAAAAAGACTAACTATTAAAATATTTTCCATAAAATTGAGTTATAAAATGTTTTTAATTTAACATCAAAATCAACTACTGAATTAATAGAAGAGGCAGATGAAAAAACAGTTTATATGAATGACTTAGAAAAAAGAAAACAAGTATATGGAATATGTGGAGAATGTAATGAACCTGGCACAGGATTTCTATGGTGTCAACCTTGTAATTCTAAAAGATCTGTGGATAACTTTAAAAATTGGACTAGTGGAAATAAAGATATTGATAAATTTATTCAACAATTACAACTTAATGCTGTGCACTGTAAAAATTATTTTGAATGGATGATACCTTTTGAAAATTTTAAGGATATTACTTATATTACCAGAGGTGGATTTGGTAAAATATATTCAGCTGTATGGCCTGAACGATATATTGAATATTGGGATATTGAAAATCAAAAATGGAAGAGGTTTGGTAATACAAAAGTTGCATTAAAATTTTGGATAATTCTTTTTGTATAAGTACAGAATTTTTGGATGAGGAAATAATTAAAATAAGAAATGCAATTTATTCAAAAATTTTTTATTTATGCATTATTTATGTATTTATTAAAAGCTTACCACTTTTCAATATTTTTGTTAGATTAAATCTTATCTTCAGATTTGTCTTTGGTTCATTATTAAATGCCATGGAATAACCCAAGAGCCAAATACTAAGGATTATATAATGGTTTTAGAATATTGTAATAGTGGAAATTTGAGAAACTACTATCTGAATAATGGTCTAAAATATTCTTTAAAAATTAGAGACCTTAAAGGCATTGCAAGCGGGCTTCTTGATATTCATAATTCTGGAAAGGTTCACAAAGACTTTCACTCAGGTAATATTTATACAGTCTGTGTACTCCATATATAAGTGATTTAGGAATATGTCAACCAGCAAATAATGAAAAGCAATCAGTTAAACAAAAAGGAATTTATGGAGTATTACCTTATATGGCACCAGAAGTTTTACGTGGATATCAATATACAAAAGCATGTGATATTTATTCATTTGGAATAATGATGAATGAATATATATCTGAAGAAACTCCTTATAATAAAATTCCTCATAATCATGCTTTAGCTATTAAAATATGTAAAGGACTTAGACCAAATACTTTTAAATATACACCAAAATTACTTGCAGATTTGATTACTAAATGTTGGGATGCTAAAGCAGAAAATAGACCAACTGCTAAAGAATTATATCAAAAACTTGGGCAATTGAGTGATTTTGATGATGAATATGATTATAAAATCAAATTAAACAGAACAAGTGAAAAAAGATCTAATAACATTCAAACACATCCACAAGCAATCTATACTAGTAGACTTTTAAATTTCAAAAATCTTCCAGAACCAGTAAATTTAGGTAATTTAATTTAATTACTTTTTAATGAAAAATTATTTATGTTGCTAATTATTTGTATATTTTCTAACAGGTGCTATTCAATCAACATTATGTAAGTAATTATATTTATTGGTAATTTATATAATTAATATTCTATTAATATTAATTTAATCGATTTATAGTTTCAGAAGGTTTTGATTGCCAATTAGATGAATCAGGTAAGATATTTATTCTTTAGTGGTTTATTTTATTGATGCTTTATTCATATATATATATATTTATTTATTTATTTTATAGATCTTAATGAAATGAATCAAGATGATCAAAATAATATTGAATGAAGTTTTCTTTCGAATCAGAGAATTATTTTAACTAAATAACATTATTTTCTTGTATGGTATATTAATTTGTTAAAAATTTAAATGGTTATATTTAATAAGAAATTATAATTATAAATTAGCCAGAATTAATATAATCTGGTTAATAATTCATTTTATTTATTTTCAAACATTTTAAATGGCTTCATAAGTAGTAGTAAAGATAAAATCTGAAGCTCAATTTCTTAAATTGTCTTAAAGAGCAAAGAAATAGCTAAATAAGAAAACAGTACATGATGACTAAAGAAATTGAAAGTGAAAATGAACAGAATAAATAATTATATTAGAACATACAATTATTAAAAAGTAATTAATTTCTTAATTTTTTAAATTATACTTATTATTAATATAAATAATACTTAATTTTTAGTGGATTGATTATTATTTTGTAAAATCATTTGTTTCAAATCTTGAAGCTCTTGTTCAAGTTTTTGTACATATTGTAATGATAACTTTTTATCATAAACAATTTGAGTTGATTCCTGTTCATGATTGTAATTATTATTGATTACTGGCTCTGGAGTATGCGGTTGTACTATTTCTTTACTATGATTAAAAATATGGTCATTATTGGTTAATTCTACTATTTCTTGTCCATGATTAAAAATATGGTCATTATTGGGTAGTTCTACTATTTCTTGTCCATGATTAAAAATCTTTTCATTTTTGAGTGGTTGCACTATTTCTTGTCCGTAATTATGAACATTATTTTCGGCTTGATCATTATCATCTTTACTTCTATTTTTATCTCGTCTGTATTTAATAAAACCTATTACAAAGGACAATAACAAACAACCAAGCAAAGATCCTATAATTGCACCAATAATGTTATTTGGTGGTAAGTTGTTAAATTCGTTCGTCCATATATACTCATTGACATTACTAATATCAAGCAATAAAATATCATTTTCAATTGAACGGTTATAACTTTCTCCTATTAAAATAATTAAATTTTGGTTAAAATTCATATCAGTTAATTTAAATAGTGGTTCGTAAATATATTTACCAAATGAAATAACCATATATTTGTCAATTACATTTGCTACATGACCATAACGGAATGCTAAAGTTTGCCCAGATGTTTTTGGAATACGCCATTCAAAATTTATTAATTTTAATTCATAGAGTGGTGAATCCACAGGTTTAGGAGTTTTAGTAACATCATCCCTATAACCTCCATAAATGATTACCCTTTGACCGTCTAATCCTGTTAAAATAAATTAATTTAGTTCTTAATGCTGAATAATATGATGATATTTTTGTTTGAAATACATACCAAGAACAGCGGTAAAACCGCTTTTGTAAGAAGGTATTGTTCCTGAAGTTGACTATATTTAAATAATATATACAGTAATAAGCAATAATTTCGTTTATATTTATTTAGTTGATGATTTTATTAATCTACCTTTATATTCCAATCATCATCTATTGTATCATATATATAGACCTGTACAAATAAATAGTTTAATTAGTTGAACCGAAATATTTCTGTATAAAAATTCTATGTTCTAAAGGTTTATAACAAAGAAATAAAAAATGCTGACGTTTTTTTGAAATAAAACGTAAATCTCAACGTTTTAACCTTAAATTATTGTAAAAATATTATATACCTGTAAACCTAGTAAATCTAAATAATAGAACAAGAATATAAATGACATACATCATAATAAGTAATATTTGAATCATAAAAATTGTAAAATGAATTGCTTACCAATATATTATCGGGCAATAAAACGGCAGCATATCTCATACTCATAATTGGTGCAAAACTTCCTTTACTCCAAACAAGATTTACTGTATCTAAAATAAGCATATCACTAATAGCATTCATACGAATATCCAATCCACCCCATAAATACATTTTGCCCTTGTTGTCTGTAATTCCAGTCAAAGGGTGCTCTCTATAGTGCTTCGACCCGGATGAAAACCGTCATCCGGATTACACAAAAAAAAAATCCGGATTATATCCGGATTGACCCGGATTTTGAATCCGGATCAGATAATCCGGATAGAAACCGGAAACCGGATTGGATTTACAAATGATCGGCAATAATTCTGGCCAGAATTCATAACGCCGGCCAGAATTACAAATTGTGTAACATTAAATTTTCATGCCAGCCGATAAAAAATTTTTTGCCCGGTGGCTAAACTATTTTCCCGGTGTCACGTGATGTTAATTTCGGCCAGAATTACAAATTTGGCCAAAATTATCCAAGACCACGAAATTTACATAATTCCAATTTCATTAAATACTTTTCTTTAAAACAATTTCATATTATTTCAGCATTGTCTCAGACTATTGTTTAACATTTCTTTGTAAATTAACTAATTATGAAATTTTAAACAAGATATTTTTATATACAGCTAAAGATTACTATAAATAGATGTGTTGGGTTAGTAAGGCAATTTTTTAAGGATTTGTTTCTTCTTTCAAAAATTAAAGAATCATTTGAATCAAATTACATAACACTAGTTTTAATTTTAAAAAAAGTTGTTATAATTATATAAATTTATAATATTGAACAATTTTTCATTTTAAAACAATAATTATTATTTTGTTGTAACAAAAATAATATAAAGTTTTTTTCTTTTGAACGTTTGAATGTGAAATCTAAAATTATTTGTTATTTGTTAATGTATAAATTTAAATAAACAAATCTGATACAAACTTCAATAAATAAATTATAATTGAAAAATCTTCTTAAACTTACTGTATTAAAAAGTTTAATAACAAATATAAATTTAATAAATTTTAATAAAAAAATTGGTATTAGGCGCAAAAATAATTAGCCATAATATCATTTAGATATAGATCTTTATGGATCAGCAAAATTATTATTAATAAAAAAAAAAATAATAAAAATTTCATCCGGATTCCGGGTCAAACCGGATATTTTTCATCCGGTTTATAATCCGGATGAAAACCGTGAAAATCCGGATATCCGAAAAAAAAAAATCCGGATCAATCCGGATTGATCCGGATACGGGTCGAGGCACTAGCTCTCTACGATAAGTATCACCAATTATCTTTGGAATATTCCATAAATTGGTTTGTGGATCAAAGGTATAAACCAAATCTATAAAAAAGGCTCCGTATAAGAATAGCGTATTATTATTTGCACCACCTTTCACAGATGTAGCAAACGTATGTTCTGGAACAGTATTAATGTTTGATAAATCTTTCGCTATTAAATTTTGAGACAGAAAAATCGATATAAAAAAAATCTTTTCCAGCGTCACCATTCTCGGAACCACCCAAAATATATAATTTATTATCAATAAACGTTGCGGTATGTCCCCGCCGTTTCGAATTATAAGGTGTCCTTTGGCAATTTATTTCAATTAATAATTGAAATAAAAACCATAATGTAATATACATTAAACTCCTTCGTAACATTATATATACTTATTAATTAAAAAAATAATTTTCAAGTGAATAAAGTGCTTTTCTAAATTAAAATCGAAAATATATATATATATATATATATATCGTTAGACTAACATATTTAGAAGTTATTGATAAAGTTTAATGAAAATTAATAAGATCGTATCAAATAAAAGATTACGGTTACACATCTTCTTTTGTTTGTTATTGTAGTCCTTTGTAATTTAGGCAAATAATTAATAAAGAAATGTGTAGTAAAGGCAAAATACCAAGGTGGTTCAAAGAATTAGAAGATAAACTAATGAAAAATGATCAAAGAGAAGTTTTTGCGTGTTATGAGTTAATTAGTGAAGTTTATGATTTGTATAATAATAATGTGATATTAAGGGACTCTTGGAAAAAATTTAATGAAATTTATATTGGTAGAGAGTATGATGATTTAATTGAGTTTGATAATAGATTTAAGCTTATAGAAAAGTGTTTTGTTGGAGGACAAGGTTTTAGGTTATTAGAAAAGGAATATTTAGATTTAGTTGACGTAAATCAAAGTGATTTAAAAATTTATACTGATGGTAGTAAAAAAGAGTATGTTAATGGTATAGGTTGGGTGATTTTTAATGGGGATAAGATTTTAAGTAAAGGTCGTTTAAAAATAAAAGGAAATTATGAGGTTTGGGAATTAGAATTGGTTGCGATAGTAGCAGCGTTAATGATTGTAAATAAGGGTAGTAGTGTTAAAATTATTACAGATAGTAAAATAGTAAAAGATTTATGGGATAAGCTAGTGGAGGTTAAAAATGGTATATGGTCAACGAGAAGAATTTGGAATGTTAAATTTAGTGGTATTTGGAAGTGGGTAAGATATGTGGTTAAATATCTAGATTTAAATATAAGTGTATATAAGATTAAAGGACATTCTGGTGATTTAGGCAATGAAATGGCTGATAGTTTGAGTAAATTAGCATTAAGAGAGACGGAGGGTAGTTTAATAACATATTTGAATATTCCGGAAGACATGTCATGGGAATATAATTTATATTGGAGAAGAGAGTTAATCAAAGAAGCACCAAGAGATTTTATGAAAGAATTTAATCAAAGATATTATAAAGCGGCTTGGCTGTCATTAGATGTTAGTAGGACTTTAAGAGTTAATATTTTGGACGCGCAGATTGATTGGAAAAATTCTTATATGATAATAATGGAAGAATATAAAGGTGACATCACAGATTCTAATAACAAGACGGTGGCATACAAATTAAAAAATTTTCTTGAAATTTTACCTACAATGACTCTGTTGAATAAAAGAAATCCTGAAGTTTACAGAAGTGGCAAATGTGTAAGATGTCAATTCATGATGGAGTCATGGACGCATTTATGGATTTGTAAAGAAAATGAAACATCGATTATACAAATTATTAATCAAGCTTTTGAAATTCTTAAAGAAAAATTGGATAATCAGAATTTTAGATTGGATTTCAATTATTATGCAAGACTTTTACAAATTTTAAATGATCGGTCATATTCAATATTTAATGGTAGAATTTTTCATGAAGCAATTAAAGGTATGATTAATTCACGTCTATATTTAAATATTAGTGATCCAATTTTTACAACAGCAATTAAAGGGTTTGTTCGAGACATACATATATTAGCGAGAGATGTTATTTGGGTAGAAAGGTGTAAGGAGGTTAATAAATGGGAACGAAGTGTCGGTATCTCTAGGATAGTGAAAAAGAATTGTAAATTAGAGACATCTTCTTTACCATCTATAGGGTCAAATAGTAAACATAGAAATCAATTTATATATGATGTGTCACAAAGATGGCTGGGTAGTTACCTGGCAAATATGGAGCATAGGAAAAATTTATGGTTTAGTTTAGATATTTCTGATTTATGGTCGTATCATAATTTAGTTAAATTTAGAAGTTCTAAGTATGCATTAAATTATAGTATTTTAGACTAGTTTGTAGATAGATACTTTATTATGAGATATATTATGTCTAAATTATAACAAATTGTGTTTCAATAATTGTTATAATATTAATAAAGTTTGGTTAAAAAAAAAAAAAAAAAATAAAGAAATGCGGTTCATACTATATTAGGAAATGTTTAATCATCTACTTGTGCCATACTGCCTAATATATCATTCATTCATTCAAAAGTATGATTTATTTGGTTACATTACATTTTTGTACTTTTATGTCTCGCTGCGATATTTTATACTTTAGTACATTTTAATATTTAGCCAATAAAAAATTTTTTATTAATTATGACAGCCAAACCTAATAAGTAAAAAAGCAAAAAGCAAAATATTCAGTCAGCTGAGTGCTCATATCAATTATAGTAGATTCCGCAAGATGATCTCGATATAACAAACAAACGATATAACGAACTTTCATGATTAACCGAACTTTTTTTTAAAACCGTCTTCATAATCATATTTAAAACATCTAGATATACTGAACATCATATAAACTTTATATAACGTATACCGAACTTTTATTGATTTACCATTTATTAAAAAATTTTCACTCAGTCACATGATTTTCTAATTTTGCCTGAAATTAGTTAATTTCGGCCAAAATTAGAACTACCTAATTTTTGCCTAAATTAATTGATGTTAAAACCATCTTAATTCTGACCGAAATTGGGCTATTAATTACGTGATTTTCTTGGTATACCGAACTTTCAAAAAACTTTGGGGTTCGGTATATAAAAAAATTCCGAATTTTTACTCCCAAACGGTTAAAACCATGATCGCGATTACAAGTTAAATAGTTGCATGGTAATTTTTTATGTGTATAACTTAAACAAATTATAGAAAATGTTTCAACACTTCAACACTTGATATTTATTTTTATTCGATGAATTTATGTATTTATTATTTTCAAAAAAAAAAAATTAATGTATAAAATTTTTTAAATAGAGGCGAGTCAATTTATATCAAATATTAAGGAATTCAGTATATTAAATAATAATGGCATAACAAAATTCATCTTGAACTTTTTTACATATTTGAAATAATGTCGTTAGTTAACATATCAAAGACAAGTATCTAAACAATTATAAACCCTGCATAATTTAAAGAACTACCGTTATTGTACAATATGCTGATCGTGATGAAGGAACAAAGTTATTCGCCATTAATGTTACTAATATCAAGTAATAAAATACCATTTTGTAATAATTATATCAACATTCTATTTGAGATATTTTTTTAAAATCATATTAAGTATTTGAAAATCATCCGAAAGTTACGCGTTATATTGATTTTTTAAAAAAGAAAAATAATAATTTTGTAAATAATTTTATTTCTTCATTTAATAATGTGAAGTCAACTAATTTTTAAATTTCATCCAAAAGTTACATGTTATGATCTTTTAAAAAAAAAAAATAATAAATTTGTAAATATTAATATAATTTAATTTTATTTCTTTATTTAATAATGAAGTCAAAAAATTTTAAAAATCTTAAAAGGTCTTGATGACAATGGTCTTGACGACAATAACTTGAAGGTAATTAAATAATTGATAATGATCTATAAATAGAAATAAAAGAGAGGTTATCCTATGATCACTCAGATAAATGAGTTATTGAATTACTGGGCTGATATCAGAACGCTCATCCACGCTTACTCAGGCACATATACCAGATTTCATCTAGACTCACAAAGAATCCCGACAAATAAATATATTTGGAAAACCTTAGACATATATATACGTGAACAGACCCATGAACTAAATCGTAAAAAAGCCTTCATTGCAATTAAAGCTCAATTGAACACAATAACTCACCTTTGTTAAAAATAAGGCAGTAATCAACCCAGGATTCTAATCACCTACAAGAATAATTAATAATGTAATTCTGAAAACATAAATAGGTCCAAAACTACTCCTATTTATAAGAAATTTTGCATTATATTTAATCTTGACATTTTATTACTTATAATGAGTCATAATCATAATAAAATGAATAATTATAAATACTAATTTCCATCAATTTCCATCATATTCCTTTAATAAAATAACTTATAATGAGTCATAATTATCAATATTTACAATAAGATTAATAATAACAAACCCTGATTACTAATCTATTATTATATCTTTACTTAATTATTAAATAATGCCTAGTAAATTTTTAACACATTGTATCGTTTGCGCGGCAAAAAATTTTATTTGATTTTGGTAAAATTACTTTTAAACTGGAATTCAATAAATATGTTTTGGTAAATATTAGTATAATATCTATCATAAGAGCTCTCTTATACAATAGAATTTGTTCATAATCAAAATTTTAAGGCAGAAACTCCTATATTGTATAATTAAATGAACGAAATTATTATAAATATTGATTATTAAGCCTATATATATACTGCAGGATCACCCGAAAACCCCGAGCTCTACTCATTCTTCAGGGCCGGCACTATGTAATGCTGGTCGGCATTATCCACAAATGGAGGCGATCTACATAATTTTGGCTCATAACCAGGACCTGACCTTTCTATGTATAGCTCGGGGTCCTATCATCCGTCAGATAAATTTTTTTTTGGTATTACAAATAGTTTTATCATTCGATTTAACGTTAACGCAAATGAGGCCGATATGTATAGATAATATTTATTTCATGGTGTAGTGTAAACGAATATTTTTTATGTTTATAATTTATTTTTTTGCTTTACTAAATTGTGATATATACAAGCTTATATTAACAGAAGTATACTGAATTTATTTGACAAACTATAAGGAAAAAATATAACAGATAATGGTTTGTTTGGGAACAAAAATTTAGTAATTCAAACAAAATTACATACCACATTGAGATGGGAATACCGCATTATTCTTTTGATTTATTTGATAATAACATATCCGAATTTATTCATGCTCAAAGGAACCTTATTGTTTGTTTCAGTCTTGGATCTCTCGTTCAAGTTCTTGTACATATCGTAATGTTAATAATGTCAATGATTGTAACTACTATTTATTACTGGATCTTGAGTTACCAGTTATACTATTTCTCGTCCATGATTAAATATACGTTCATTACTAGGTGGTTCTACTATTTCTTGTCTGTGATTGTAAATATTTTCATTATTGGATGATTCTACAAATTCTCGCCCATGATTATGAATATTTACATTATTGGATGATTCTAGTTTATAATTATGATTCTACTATTCCTTGTCCGTGATTAAAAATATTTTTTTCAGCTTGACTCCTTTTATTCCACATATATAAAGCGAAAATAAATAAAGCACAAACAATCAAAAATCCTACAATAGCTCCTGTAAATATTTACATTTACTTTTGATGATTCATTAAATGATTGTGCTGATATATTTGATGATGAAGGATCATATTCATTTGTCCAAATATATTCATCTTTATTACTAATATCAAGTAATAGAATATCATTTTCTTCTGATTCGTTATAACCCAATCTTATTAAAGTTATTTGTTATTTATATATTTGGTTAAATTCATATAAAATCAATTTAAATAATAGTTTAAAAATACAATTACCAAATGATATAACCATGTATTTTCCAATTACATTTGCTCGATATGAAGCTCATAATTTATTAAATTTAATTCATAAAGTGATGAATCTACAGGTTTAGCATCACTAGAACCTCCATAAATGATTACCCCTTGACCGTCTAATCCTATTAAAATAAAAATTGTATCTTAATTTAAATACGATATTGTTTAACAATATTGCTATTTAAATACATACCAAAGACAGCGGATGCCTCTAGTCTCTTAGGAGGCATTGTTCCCGAAGTTATCTATATTTAAATTAATGTTTAGTACTAAGTTATTTATAATTAATTGATAATTAACATTTATAATTACTTACTTTCGTATTCTAAGTATCATTTACTATATCATATATATAAACCTATATATAAATAATTTTACTAACTTAGAACAAAAAATTTTTGTCTAAAAAAGAATCTCAATAAAAATCATTATTAAATTTTTTTGATTTCAATACCTTTATTAAACTACTGGCACTCTACTATCTAAATAATAAAGTAATAAATAAAAATAAAAATGAAAAATAGGAAAATAATAAATAATGTCAGAATAACAAAGAATGACGAAATTACTTGCTTACCTATATAGATTATATTATTAGGTAATAAAGTGGTAGCACTTTTCAATCCAATATTTGGTGCACCAATTGAACTCCTCGTTTCCCAAATTAAATTTTTTGTATCTAAAATGGCGATAATATCACCAATTCCATCCCAGAAATACATTTTTCCATCATTGTCGATAGTTCCTATTGAAGCATCATAAAGAATAGGTGTTATACCGGTTGTTACTGGAGTATTCCATGAATTATTTTGCGGATTAAATGTGTGAACAGATGCCAATTTAATAGCTGCATTTTCGATTATGAACAACGTATCATTAATTGCACCACCCCATGCAGAGCGGACTCAGCACCGAAATGTGAAGGAATAGTATTAATGCTTGATAATCTTTTATTAATAAATTTTGAGTATTAAACGGGACAGAAAAATCGAAATAAAAAAAATCTTTCCCAACATTATTAGTTGAGAGACCACTCAAAATGTATAATTTTTTATCAATAAGCGTTGCAGTATGTTCGCTTCGTTCCTTATCTATAGAGGGAGATGTTTGACAATTTATTTCAATTAATAATTGAAATATAAACAATAATATAAAATACTTTTGTAACATTTGCGCGTTTTTTTATTAAAAAAAAAAAAAATAATAATAATAATTTTATTGAAAGACATCAGCGTTTTATATTATATGAAATTAGTGCTACATTCCATTTGAGTTTGTGCATTAAAAAGTCGGAAAAGTAATCTTATTACCGTTCTTTGTAGAAATCTTTTTCACTTCGTAAGAGAAAATACGTGAATTGTACGATCAATCGTTGAATTAAAAAGGTTAGGACAATGCAATGTTGCACAGATACTAGTTTGTAATAGTACTAGTATCATATCATAGAATAGGAACGGATCACATGATAAGATATACAATCGAGTGACTTTGACGTAGTGTTTGGATCCGGATAAAAACCGTTATCCGGATAAAATAATTACTCAATCCGGATAAAAACTTTAATTTTGTAAAAGGTGGAATTAAATCCAATTATCAACAAATTTGAGTACTATGATCGTATTTGTAACACTAAGAGCTTTCAAACAAGCCATAAATCATAAAGTTCTGATCATTAGTTCATGAAATACAACAGTTTATCCGAAATCTGCAATCCGGATAAAATCCGACGAAATCCGGATAAAACCGCGGTTTTTACCCGGATAATCGCACTTTATCCGGATTGACCCGGATTCGGATCCAAACACTACTTTGACGCAGCAGAAATTTTATGACTTCCCTAGCGTAACCTGAAAAAAATGTCAAGAAATGGCCGGCATTACGCAACTTGACTGAAATTAAGTGTGGCGCACTTGTGACGAATAATGTGTGATGAATAAGTTTTTACCTACTCGAAAAAAACTAAGTCCCTCAGATACTTATAGAAAATGGAAACGCAGTGGGGTGTGACGGTTGTGACAAAAAATGTCACGCGATTTTTCGTGACATTTTTTTCAGGTTACGCTGGGAAAGTCAAATTTTATTAATGTAATATAAAAAAAAATTTTTTTCAAATTGCTTTAAATGGTTTCATCGAAATTTTTAATTTAACTTTCTATATAAGTAAAAATTCTTTTTTAACATATAACAGATAATTCATCTTTATATAAAATTTAAGAAAAAAAAGATTTTTTTTTTATCCGCTCGAGTGATACAAATCAACCGACAACACTTTTTTGCACAGATAGATAAATAATAGAATATTTTCTAGAACTGATAGAAACTTAAATATTTAAATATACAATAGATAAATTCTGTACATTTTTTTTGGTGATTTCCGTTAAAGGCTATAATATCGGTTTTTCAACATACTATATACAATAATTTATGAATAAAGAGTTTATTAACCTAAATGCTTTTAATAAAAATATTTTAAATTAAAAGGTTTTATGAACGGATACTTATTTTTGTAGTCTAAAAAAAGAGACCAATAAACATTGTATGATCGTTTTTCTATAAATAAATAATTTAAAAATAGAAGTAATAACAGATAAAAAAAGATTTGATAATTTAAGTTTGATCTGCAAATTACATATCTAAAAATAAGTTTTTACGAGGTTCTGTCTTTTTTTTAAAAAAAATGATCAAACAAAATTAACTTTTGAAGCTTACTGATAATAAAAGTACACAGGAGACCTTAAATTGCATTCTACTCTTTTGTTGTCAAAAGAAGTTATGAGCTATAGGCTATAAGTTATATGGTTATATTATAAGAATCCGATTTGATTTTCACGTTGTGATAACTAAGCACGAAAATTAAGCGAAAATCGAATATTTATTTGGAATAGTATGATCACACTATTATGCTAATACTATACAGAAATACAATTCAAGCCTGAAGTGTTGCTTGGATGTATGTTACGTAAATCAGATTGTTGTACTACAGTACATCGGAGAACATTTTGCGCTAATCGGCAGAATGCATATGAATGATTATGATTTTACAAATATGGAATTTCCACTTTTATTTCGTTACACTTCCATAGAATTCTATCCAAGAAAATTCTATTAATAGAATATGACAAATATATAATAAATATTTTCATATATTTACAAACTTAAATTTTATTTTGTTTCCTTTTTATTTGAAACTTCTTAAAATATATTACATCATGAATAGTAAAAGTTCTTTTGATCCGACACCAAGATTAATATCTAGTCCTATTCAAATTTTATTTTTTCCTTTTAGTTTAGATGAGGAATTTTGTGATTGTGGAAATGTATACTCAAATACATGTTTATTTCAAAAATACTGCAAAAATTGTTCATCTGAGTACATTAAGAAAATAACTAATTTTAATGCATACTTAGATATTTATGATGGAAATGGAAAACATTTACATGCACAAAACATAACGCTTGAGAATTCACATTTTAAACAAATAGTCACTAAGGATACATTTGATATTAGAAATAAATATTTAAATTACTGTAAATTATGTTGTAATGAACGAAGTGCTATCAATTGTTCAGTTTGTTATTTAATCTTTTTCACCTGGATAGAATTTACTTCTACTTCCTCAGTTCTTCATTTACCATGGTGGGATACCCATAATCAATGTATAGTTTGTGATTCAGAACTAGAATTTAAATCAAATTGTCAAAAATGGTGCTCAAATTGCTTTATAATTTACACTGGATGTAGATATTGTTTAACAACAAATATTATTTTTGGAATTACAGAAAAATCTCAATGTATGAAATGTAAAAGATTGTCATTGATTGATATAAATATGTCATCTGATGTGAAAAAGATTAAAGAATATTTTCTCAAACTTAATACTCATAACTTTAATCAAATTGCTAATTATGTAAATAATATTGATGAAAATTCTAATTTGTTAGAAATATATAGTTTTATAAAGAAGCCTAATTATTTTCCTTTAAGTGTTTTATGTTCACACATTGCAAATCTAGCAGGAAATAATGAAAATTCTTTAAATTTAACTATACCAATTATGTTTATCCCTTTTAGAAGTGATGAATATCAATGTTATTGTTGTAAAAAAATCTATTCTGAAACACCCTTCTTTAAACAACAATATTGCAAGGATTGCTTACAATGGTATATTAAATATGCAATTAGTAATATAGATAGTATTAAGACAGCAATTGGTAACTTGGATGCATATGCATGTACGACTAATACTGTTTGTAATACAAAACATAAACAAAGAAATTCAGATTTTTGCATTCAAGAGTGGTGTGAAAATTGCTCGGAAATTTCATATTTCAAACGAATTATCATAAATCAACAACTTGATTTTGAAAATATAGGTCAGATTTTTGAAAAAAATTGTTCAGTTTATTCTATAGTTTCTTTCACATGGATGGAATTTACTTCTACTTCTCCAGTTCTTCATTTACCATGGTGGGATACCCATAATCAATGTATAGTTTGTGATTCAAGACTAGAATTTAAATCAGATTGTCAAAAATGGTGCTCAAATTGCTTTATAATTTACACTGGGTGTAGATATTGTTTAACAACAAATATTATTTTTGGAAATGCAGAAAAATCTCAATGCATGAAATGTAAAAGATTGTCATGGATTGATATCAACATGCCACTTGATATGAAAAATATTGAATACTTTCTAAAATTCAGCACTTATAACTTTAATCAAATTGCTAATTTTGTGAATAATATTGATAAAAATTCTAATCTATTAGAGATATATAGCTTTATAAAAAAGCTTAGGTACTTAAATTTTAAAATATATTCTCAAATAATTGTAAATTTAGAAAATAATGGAGATTATTTAACTATACCATTTATATTTATTCCTTTTAAAAATGATGAAGATCAATGTTATTGTTGTGAAAATATCTATTCTGAAACCCCAGTATTAAAACAAAAGTATTGCAAGCATTGCTTATATTGGTGCATTAATTATGCTACTAATAATTTGAATATTAAATTTGTAATTGATAATTTAGATGTATGTATAAGAACAACTAATACTAATTGTGAACCAATAAATTTGGACTTATGCATTCGAGGGTGGTGTGAATATTGCTCTGAAATTTTATATTTCAAACAAATGGTTATAAAACAGCCATTTGGTTTTGACATATTGAATTATTTTTATGAAGAAACCTGCAGATTATGCAAAAAATTAATGTACAAACAAAATGTACAAGAGACATTTAAATTATGTTCCAATTGTTATTCAATTTCTTTTGAATTTATAGAATCAACTTTGGCCAAAAATCATATCCCAATTCTTCATTTACAATGGTGGGATGCTGATAATAAATGCATAATGTGTAATTTAGAACTAAAATTAAAAACTGATTATCAAAAATGGTGCTCAAATTGCATAATAATTTACACTGGGTGTAGATATTGTTTAACAACAAATATTATTTTTGGAATTACAGAAAAATCTCAATGCATGAAATGTAAAAGATTGTCATGGATTGATATCAACATGCCACTTGATATGAAAAATATTGAATACTTTCTAAAATTCAACACTCATAACTTTAATCAAATTGCTAATTTTGTGAATAATATTGATACAACTTCTAATCTATTGGAGATATATAGTTTTATAAAGAAGCTTAGTTACTTAAATTTTAAAATATATTCCCAAATAATTGCAAATTTAGAAAATAATGGAGTTCATTCAACTATACCGAATATGTTTATTCCTTTTAAAAATGAAGAAGATCGATGTTATTGTTGTGAAAATACCTATTCTGAAACCCTATTTAAACAAAAATATTGCAAGTATTGCTTGTATTGGTACATTAATTATGCTACTTGTAGTTTGAGTATTAAATGTGCAATTGATAATTTGGATGTATGTATAAGAACAACTAATACTAATTGTGATAAACATGAACCAAAAAATTTGGATTTTTGCATTCAAGAGTGGTGCGAAAATTGCTCGGAAATTTTATATTTCAAACAAATAGTTACAAATCAGCAGTTTGATTTTAGTAATATGAATTATTTTTATAAAGAAAGCTGTAGATTATGCAAAAAATCGATTTATGAACAAAATGTACAAGAGACATTTAAATTATGTTTCAATTGCTATTCAATTTCTTTTGAATTTATAGAATCAACTTTGGTCAAAAATCATATCCCAATACTTCATTTACAATGGTGGGATGCTTATGATAGATGCATAATGTGTAATTTAAAACTAAAATTAAAAACTGATTATCAAAAATGGTGCTCAAATTGCATAATAATTTACACTGGGTGTAGATATTGTTTAACAACAAATATTATTTTTGGAATTATAGAAAAAACTCAATGTATGAAATGTAAAAGATTGTCATGGATTGATATCAACATGCCACTTGATATGAAAAATATTGAATACTTTCTAAAATTCAACACTCATAACTTTAATCAAATTGCTAATTTTGTGAATAATATTGATAAAACTTCTAATCTATTGGAGATATATAGTTTTATAAAGAAGCTTAGTTACTTAAATTTTAAAATATATTCCCAAATAATTGCAAATTTAGAAAATAATGGAGTTCATTCAACTATACCGAATATGTTTATTCCTTTTAAAAATGAAGAAGATCGATGTTATTGTTGTGAAAATACCTATTCTGAAACCCTATTTAAACAAAAATATTGCAAGTATTGCTTGTATTGGTACATTAACTATGCTACTTGTAGTTTGAGTATTAAATGTGCAATTGATAATTTGGATGTATGTATAAGAACAACTAGTACTAATTGTGATAAACATGAACCAAAAAATTTGGATTTTTGCATTCAAGAGTGGTGCGAAAATTGCTCTGAAATTTTATATTTCAAACAAATAGTTACAAATCAGCAGTTTGATTTTAGTAATGATTTAGATCATTTTTATGAAGAAACCTGTAGATTATGCAAAAAATTAATGTACAAACAAAATGTACAAGATGACTTTTTTGAGTTCAAACTATGTTTCAATTGCTATCCAATTTCTTTTGAATTTATAGAATCAACTTTGGTCAAAAATCATATCCCAATTCTTCATTTACAATGGTGGGATGCTTATGATAGATGCATAATGTGTAATTTAAAACTAAAATTAAAAACTGATTATCAAAAATGGTGCTCAAATTGCATAATAATTTACACTGGGTGTAGATATTGTTTAACAACAAATATTATTTTCGGAATTATAGAAAAAACTCAATGTATGAAATGTAAAAGATTGTCATGGATTGATATCAACATGCCACTTGATATGAAAAATATTGAATACTTTCTAAAATTCAACACTCATAACTTTAATCAAATTGCTAATTTTGTGAATAATATTGATAAAACTTCTAATCTATTGGAGATATATAGTTTTATAAAGAAGCTTAGTTACTTAAATTTTAAAATATATTCCCAAATAATTGCAAATTTAGAAAATAATGGAGTTCATTCAACTATACCGAATATGTTTATTCCTTTTAAAAATGAAGCAGATCGATGTTATTGTTGTGAAAATACCTATTCTGAAACCCTATTTAAACAAAAATATTGCAAGTATTGCTTGTATTGGTACATTAATTATGCTACTTGTAGTTTGAATATTAAATGTGTAATTGATAATTTGGATATATGTATAAGAACAACTAATACTAATTGTGATAAACATGAACCAAAAAATTTGGATTTTTGCATTCAAGAGTGGTGCGAAAATTGCTCTGAAATTTTATATTTCAAACAAATAGTTACAAATCAGCAGTTTGATTTTAGTAATATGAATTATTTTTATAAAGAAAACTGTAGATTATGCAAAAAATCAATTTATAAACAAAATGTACAAGAGACATTTAAATTATGTTTCAATTGTTATTCAATTTCTTTTGAATTTATTGAATCAACTTTGGTCAAAAATCGTATCCTAATTCTTTATTTACCATGGTGGGATGCTTATGATAAGTGCATAATTTGTCATCAGCCTCTAGAATCAAAATCTAATTGTCAAAAATATTGTTCAAATTGCCCTATGGTTTATACTGGATGTAGGTTTTGTTTAACAACAAATATTATTTTTGGATATATTAATCAGTCTCAATGTAAAAGATGCAAAAGAATTGAAAGAATTGCTTCCATTGATACCATTGATTTCAGTACTGTCAGTGATGTCAGTGGAAATTATAATATAGACGAATTTCTTAATTTTACAAAATTCAACGTTGTTTATGATTATGTTAATAATATTAACAAAAATTCTAATCCATTAAATATATATAAGAATAATTTTGCTTCAAAATTAAAAATAGAGTGGATTCCATATTATCGAATTACAAATTTAAAGGAAATAGCAGAAGGAGGATATGGCAAAATTTATAAAGCATCAATTAATGGAAGTATTGTTGCGATTAAAGAGTTTCTGAATTCTCAAGATCCTAGTAAATATTTTTTAAATGAGGTAATCATTTGATCCTATAAATTTTTTATGAAATAAATATTTATTTATTATTTACTAATTTTTACAATTTAGATAAAATCACTTTATAAATGTTATGATAATAAATTTGAATATATTATTAAATGTCATGGTATTACAAAAAATCTTATGACAAATAAATTTATGTTTATCATGAAGTATGCAAATGGAGGTGATTTACATAATTATTTACAAGAGAATTTTACAAAGATTACATGGAAGAAAAAAATGCATATCTTATGGAGGATTTCAGATGGGTATTTATAATTTAATTTATTTATAACGTATATTTCATGATATCAAATCAATTTATTTGTTTTATTTTAGGCTTCAAACTATCCATGAAAAAGATTTTATACATCGAGATTTTCATAGTGGTAATATATTAGTCGAAATAATAGAACATATAGATCAATATTTAATTGGAGATTTAGGATTATCACAACCTGCAAATAATACTTTATCAGCCAATGAAATATATGGAGTTATACCATACGTTGCTCCAGAAATATTTAAAGGAGCTGCATTTTCAAAAGCATCTGATATTTACAGTATGGGTATGATTATGTGGGAATTGACAACTGGTTGTAAGCCCTTTGCTAATATTGAGCATGATATTAATTTAATTTATAAAATTATCGATGGAAGAAGGCCTGAAATTACAGATGATACTCCTGAAGATTTTATTAATTTAATTAAGAAGTGTTGGAATCCTGATCCTAGAAAAAGACCTTCAGCAAAAAAAATTTGTGAAAGTTTTGACCTTTGGGCAAATATGGAAAAAGATGTTAATCAATTTAATCAAGCTGAAGAAATACGATTAGAGCTAATTCAATCTAAGTTGCTTGGACCAGAATCTATTGGAAAATCTCATTCGAAAGCGATCTATACAAGTAGACCATTAAGTTCTTTTATTTCTAAATCTTCATCTACTAATGCATCAATGATTTCATTTAAGCAAGGTATGTATAATAATGTATTTATTAGATTAATTGATGAGTAATAATATTGCCAATTTAGTTAAATTATAAATTTGAAATATTAATTGAATTATCAGATAATAGCTTAGATGATTATTTGTTAATTATTATTTAATTCATTTTAGAATATGTAACAAAAGAATATGAGTTTGATATAAATGATATTCAAAGGTATGAATGAAAAAATACGAAAATTTACTTTATAATATTACTAACATTAATATAATATTATATTAATTGTAGGCCAAGTAGAGATTTTATAATTGAAAATTCAAACTCCCAGCAAGTAATTTATACTAGCAAACCATTAAGTAAATTAATTTCAGAAATAAATCCTTCAGGAAAGCGGAATATTGAAGACGAAACTCAAGCTAATGGAGTTGATAGTAAGTAAAATTTTTATTTATATATGAATGTAATAATTATACATTGTAATATAATATATTTTTATTTATAAAAACAGGCAAGCACGTTAAAATTAGTGACGAAATTAACCCAGAATCTCAAGAGTAATAAATTCATTTAGTAAAATCAAATTTTATATATTTATTTATTTACTAGCAGAGAATCTTTGCTTCACACCAGGAATAATGTTTTAATCAATATATGATAAATTATGTGTATAAAGTAATTATATACTAAATAAGCAGAGATATATCTATAGATTATTTTTGAATAGAGACTATATGTTAAAATAGTAATTATTTTTTTTTATTTTACAATTAAATTTATTCTATTTTATTAATATTTAAAAATGATCTTTTTTTATCTTTCATATATTGATGCTTTTATTTTAGTATGACTCCTACATTTGTATTGTAGTAGGAAAAGGTTATATATCATGTGATTACTTCTGTGCGACTTATATATCATATTAATTTACGCGAATTTTTTAACATTTATTTAAATTTTCAAAATAAAATATATCTTTAATTCTTTTTTTGTTATATCTTCTTCAACTTTCTCCATATTTTCAATTTCCATTAAGATGGAATTTTCGAAATTTTCCATTAATAAAGATGTTTCTTAGTGGCAACTTATGTTTTTGTGTAAAAAGATTTCATTTTTAACTTTTTTTTCATGTTTTTTTACCAATTACTTCATCTTTTAACTATATTTTTTCTCTCTAAAAAAAAATTGGTAAAGTGATCAACTATGTAAAAAGATTTTGAACGAATTAAAAAAATCTCATTTGAGAATGAGTAATTTGCTTAAATATAAAAAGAATAAAAGAATAATTATTTATTTAATATCTGAAACAAAAAATTTTTTTGTCTTTTAATAAAAAACGAAAAAAGAAAAAAATAACAGATATATTTATTTTACTAACTAAAAAAATTGTACAAAACATATTTATTCAGATAAAAAATATGTATTGATTTTGATTATACAGAGAACGATCCTAAAAGGTAATAAGAATTGGAGCGTCAATCCGATCACCAATCTAAAAAAAATACATATAACAATAAATAAAAAAATATGTAAAGATACCCGATACGATCTGCTGCATAATCCCAAGCGAGCCAGAAAAACTGACCAAAATTTCATTAACCGGCATATAAATCTCACATAATTATGATCTCAATAGTATATCATTACAAAATTCAATTTTAATAATTTTAATATTTATTTGGAAGAGTAATCTAAATGTCAAAGGAAATTTTTTTATTATATAGATTTATTTATATTTACTGTATTTAAACTAAATTTTATTAATAAATTTTTAAATTTATTTATCTTATTAATTATTCAAGTATCAACCAATACAATGACCAATATAAATTTTTCGTATCCACTGCATAAAGTCGAACATTGGTATCCCATTACAAGTCTATGTACGTAGAGATTAGTTTTAAAATAGCGCAGGAGCAAAAATTACTATTTACTTCATATATTGTATTTCTCTAATAATCTATACAACTAAAAAAATTTGTAGAGCAGTCTCCAATAAATAATTAACATGAAAACTCATGCCGTAATATGATTTGATTGGTTGCTGCCTTGCTGGGCACTTTAAAATTTTCTTAGCTTTTTTTTCAAAATTCAAACCAATATTTATTTTTCTAATTTTTTAAACCGAAACTTTGTTTTAATTTTTCCTTTTTCGGCTTTTTTTTCAAACCGATTTTTTTCTTTCAAATTTTCAGTGGGTTTTTTTTCAAACAGAATTTTTTCTTTCAAATATTACCTAATAATATTTTTAATTTTGCCTTTTTCTGTTTATTTCAAACTGAAACTTTTTTCCCTTTTTTTCGTTTTGAAAAAAAAAATTTTTCATTTTATCACCATTCCGCCAGTGATCGGATTGGCGTTGCAAGGCCACGGATAAGCGCCTTTTTTTTCTCCATTTCTTTATTTTTTTTTTTACTGATTTTTCCCCTTGATTTTTTTTTTCGTTCCTAGATCGGATTTGGATCGGCCCTTTTGTTTTATTCTTATTTATTATTTTTACTAATTTTTTTCCCTTACAGCAAATTTCAAAATATACGGGACACTTGAGAAATTTGATTGTCTGGTTGTCGGGTAGCCGGGTTACTCGGCAGTAGGTTGTTTATTAGAAAAGTATAAATAACACGTGACGTGTATAATGAATAGTAGTATATCAGATTATATAATAACCTACTGCCGAGTAACCCGGCTACCCGACAACCCGACAATCAAATTTCTCAAGTGTCCCGTATATTTTGAAATTTGCTGTAATAATCTTTTTTTTTGTAGGTTTGGATCGGGATCATTTTCTTATTTGAATAAATTATAATCTTTTAATTTGAATAAATATAAATACAATTGATTAATATATAATCATTATACATAATTATGATAATCTTAAATATTATTTGTGCACAATTTATTATAGTTTATTGTATGGTTTAAGTCCATTGATTCCAACGAGTGACTGCTAGTATAAGTAATAAGTTTATAAAAAAGTCTAAAAATGTAATAAAACAAGTTGAAAATTTTTTCTATTTAAATAAATATTTAATGTATGAATGTAGGCAAATTTACGGAGTTTTTTTTTTGAGACATAAATTCGGGAAAAAATTCCTATTAAATTGTAAATATTATAAGTCTATAAAGAAATATCTTAACTTTTGGAAAATTTTATTAATTTATATATCGTCAATTAAATTTAATTACAAAATTGTCGATTTTTTTTTCCGTTAGCAAATCTAATGTGTAAATCAATATTACACGGTTGTTATCTTATAGATTATGATTTTATACTCGCTATAATTCATGTTTTGACGAATAACTAATATGTTTATTAAGTTATATTTTTGATGTCTGTGAAATAACTAGTGAGAAGCAAACCTTCAAATAATAGTTATTGCGTCATTTAGATAAGATCATAAGATCATGATGATAGTTTAGCAATAATATATAAATAAAAAGTACAGTTTAAACGTCTGTTGTAATGCTTAAACTTATTAAAATAATTATTTATTTAATATTAATAGAAATTAATATTTAGTCATTAACAAAAAATATCAGTACGTCAGAATCAGCACGATCCTAATAGATTGACCAATAATATATATCAATATCTTATAAATGTATTAAACAAATTCACTGTCAAACTTTCCCGCCATAATGATGATTTTTTTTTTCAAACGAAAAATTTTTCGTTTGATTCTTTAACTCAAAAAAATCGGAAATTTTGAAATAAAAATTACTTGTTTTTGAGAATTTCAAATTAACTACTATTAGGCCATATAAATAAAATTGTTGGTTTCTCATCAGCGGCCGGGCCATGAACGTCACGAAAAACACTTTTTTATTTTTTTTAGTCACGTGATACCGGCCGGGTCCAAAAAATTTTAAAAATAAATATATATTTTTTTCATTATTACTAATCGATCTTAAATTTTCATGCAGGTCACCAGATAGGAAAAAAATTATTAAAATAATAAATTTTTTTCCCGGGTCATAGGGTAGGAAAAAATTTACGTTTTTTTCAACCAATCATATTTCAGAAAGCGTCTAATTTTTTTTTTAAAATAAATTATTTTTCCGGACGGCCGGATTACTTTTTACTATTTATATTCATGAAAAACGAATTATTTTATTTATATGGCCTTAACTGTACAGTACATGTAAAAAATTTTTAATGAAAAAACAAACATAGTTTAAAATATTTTACATTAATGATAATTGATCAAAGATAGAAATGATATTGATAAGTTTTCATGTTTCTTCAATAGACATAAGAAATAAAAGAAAACTATTAGGTTCAAACAAAAGTTTTAACAATTAACTTTTCTATATATACTATCTTAATATACATAATGAGATGGCTAATTTGACTATGCATCATAATTTCTTTCATGCTCATAAGCTGTCACAATTTTATAAAGACTAAGAAAACGGAAACCATTTAACCCTTGAGACTTTTTTGGTATTTGGGTACAACTAAATCACACGACATTAATATATTTCGATAAAAGTGATGTTTGTGACGTGCCTTACTGAACGGAATTACAAGGGCATTTGGCCATTTTAACCCCTAAATGGCCGTCGAATTGCCTATGTAGTCATTCGGGTCATTTGTCATTTGAGTCATTTAGAAATAATTCATGATGCCGCCCAGAATTATAAATTTATATTATCACGTGATGTAATTTTTATGAATTTTATCCTGAAATTACAAATAATTTTGGCCAGAATTATGATGTAATTTTTTAAATGACTAGGTCATGACACGTGATCAGATTTTGAGTCTAAGAAATAACTACAAATTCTTTAAATATTTAATTTTAAAAATACTCTTAATAATATATTTATACTAAAAATTTTTAAAATGCAATCTTCACAACCTTTAATTATATTTTCTCAAATGTTACTTAAAAGAATTAAAAAAATGCGTTTATTGTTTCATTTTACTATTTTACGTAAATGAAATCTTTTTTATACTATTCAAGTTGCAGATTTTACATCAAATACTAATGGGAAATATCATTTGTTAATTTTTTATATTAAGTTTATGGAATTACACTTTCATCATTGTAAATTAACTACAATTTAAGCCATTTACTATAATATATTCAATTTTTTTTTTTTCGTTAACTCTCTTTATTAGTATTGTAAGAAATTTGATATACATCTAATTTAAACGTAAAACATCTAATCAATAAAGTAACCTATCTATTAAAATAACCTAATAAAGAAAAATGTCTAGAATAATTAGCTTTTCTAAATACCAAAAATTTATTATAATCCGATAACCTTACTGATGTCCAAACATCACTTACACGTTCATTCCGAGCTTTACTATATCCTGACCATCGCTGCATAATATCAAATACAAACCGGTCTTTACATGTTGATTAATTCGAGATGGCAGAATCAAAGTACGGTCTCATCGTTTCATTTGCTTTGTGATACCTTTGCCTATTTCCCAAATATTCATTTCTTCGCATCATAATACCAAATATATTTTTTACTAAGAGTTTTAACATTTGTCACAGAAGTCTCAATCCTTTTATCACTTCGTGAAATATACGACCATTAAAAATAACTTTTGAGCGTTCATTTAAAATAAAAAATAACCTCGCAGCCAATTAAATTCATATAAAGCTTTAATTCCTGCATTTTCTTTTTAGCATTTTCTAACGCTTGATTAATGATTTGACCAATCATATATAAGTCAGGCTTCCAAATTCTTTTACAGCGTATATATCTATGTTCGTAAATTTCTGGATTACGTTTATTTAATAATATCATGGTAAAATTCTTGATACTACCACTAACTCACTATTTTTAATGATACTTCTTGATTATATTCTTACATAATAATCTCATATAATGACCTATATCAACTTCATATAAACTCATTCTATAATGTCTGTTAATATCCAAAATCAACCATGATGCTTTATAATAACTTTGATTAAGTTCCTTATAAAATTCACGTGGAATCAACTTGTTGTTCCAATATAATCCAAATTCCCACGACACATTATTATTTAAACAAACTTTTGTCATATTATCCTCATTATTATCGTATATTGCTATTTATCAGCCATTTCATAACCTGAACATTAGAATGTTGTTTACTTTGTTTAGCATAATCTCCAACTTAGCTTGCAAAAATAACTTTACATCTCTCCCTATAAAAAAAAATACTGGCGACAAATGATCATTTTTCTAGTTTTCATACCGAAGAAACTCAGACACGGGATCATTTTTCTGAAATTTTTTATAGGGTCTAAATAAAAAAACTATTCTATACATTCCATATTCTCCTCGTATGCCATATACCTCGTTTATGAAATAAATTGTTACATATTTGCCATACTGTCATGTTGCTGTATATACATTTGTTCTACTTCCATCACTCATAGTCATAAGCATACAAATGGTCGCAACTAATTCTAATTCTATTATATTGAACATGTTTATTATACGTAAAAAACCTTTGCTTAAATGACGCCTTCTCTATTAAAAACCACTCATCCTATTTATTCTACCATCTTTACTAGTAGCATCTGTAAATATTTCACAAATATCTACTTTATCTCTCTCATTACTTTAATTAATATAGTTTTCTTTAACTTCCTATTACCTTGTAATCCTTTTTTAAACATATTTTTAATCCATCTAAATCTCCTATCTATTATTATTCTTCTGAAAGTTCTATTTCCAAATGGCCCCAATTACCCAATTATTTTCAATCATTCTTTTATTTCTATATTTATTATAAATCTCTTTATTAATATCGTAACTACTGAATACTTCACGTATATTTTTATCTTTAATCAATTTATTTTCAATTTCTGTAAATCATCTTGGCGTTCTTCCTTTACTTCTTCTCCCTAACTTGCGTTGTCAGCGTCTTCTAATAATATATTCAAATTTTGACGTAACGATGTATATAAATTGATACGTTGATTTTATTAGTATGCATAAAAATATTGTTTTAAGGCCACGCAAATTCAATTTTTCGGTTCACGTAACATTGAAATTTAAAATTGACCCGGGGACCCGGAGTTTATTGTTAAAACACTAAAAGATTTGTTGGTTGCCGATCGTACTAAAATAGAAAAGCTTGATTTGAAATGTATTTATATAATCAGCAAACAGCATCTTAAAATGGAAATCACTCAAAAACTAATCTTATGTTAACGTTAAGTTAACGTTAACCTATCATGACATGTCAATCATTTCAAGTCATAACAATAACGTGACGCGCCACGCACCCACCCATAGGGTGATATTGCACTTATATAGAATGATCTTTCTTGCTTAAAAATTATGGGATAAAATTTTTAGCAAATCATGTGAAAACTGAATAATTTTTTTGTTAGCCAAAAATGATCAACAACCGGATGACAAATTTTAATATTATGTAAATAAACAATTTGTTTGTATTACTTATTTAAATATAGATACATTTTTTTTTTATTTTGAACCAAAAAATAAACAATAATCAAATGGTAAATTTTCATTATCGTCGTCATTACATTATCGTTATAATTAAAGTTCCCTGCCGAAATTAGGGAGTTTCGGCATGTCAAAATTGTCAAAACTATTTTGACATGTCAAAATTGTCGAAACCTAAAAATATTACATTTCACGTAATAACTCTGCGTCCAATGATCATAGAAAGATGCACTATAGCTCGTTGGAATCGTCTCATAACGACGAGTCAAATGGTGGCTAAATCGTCTTTCTACGATCACTGGATGCCGAGATATTGAGCAAAACGTCAAAAATCGGCATTTTGTATTTTGCGATACTGCGCCATTTGACGTTTCACTTAATAACTCGGCATCCAATGATCGTAGAAAGATGCACCATAGCTCGTTGGAATCGTCTCATAACGACGAGTCGAATGGTGGCTAAATCGTCTTTCTACGATCACTGGATGCCGAGATATTAAGCAAAACGTCAAAAATCGGCATTTTGTATTTTGCGATACTGCGCCATTTGACGTTTCACTTAATAACTCGGCATCCAATGATCGTAGAAAGGTGCACCATAGCTCGTTGGAATCGTCTCATAACGACGAGTCGAATGGTTGCTAATCGTCTTTCTACGATCACTGGATGCCGAGATATTGAGCGAAACGTCAAAAATCAGCATTTTGTATTTTGCGCTACTGCGCCGTTTGACGTTTCGTCTATTATCTCGGCATCCAATGATCGTAGAAAGATGATTTAGCCACCATTCGACTCGTCGTTATGAGACGAATCCAACGAGCTATGGTGCATCTTTCTACGATCATTGGATGCCGAGTTATTAAGTGAAACGTCAAATGGCGCAGTATCGCAAAATACAAAATGCTGATTTTTGACGTTTCGCTCAATATCTCGGCATCCAGTGATCGTAGAAAGACGATTAGCAACCATTCGACTCGTCGTTATGAGACGATTCCAACGAGCTATGGTGCATCTTTCTACGATCATTGGATGCCGAGTTATTAAGTGAAACGTCAAATGGCGCAGTATCGCAAAATACAAAATGCTGATTTTTGACGTTTCGCTCAATATCTCGGCATCCAGTGATCGTAGAAAGACGATCTACCCACCATTCGACTCGTCGTTATGAGACGATTCCAACGAGCTATGGTGCATCTTTCTACGATCATTGGATGCCGAGTTATTAAGTGAAACGTCAAATGGCGCAGTATCGCAAAATACAAAATGCTGATTTTTGACGTTTCGCTCAATATCTCGGCATCCAGTGATCGTAGAAAGACGATCTACCCACCATTCGACTCGTCGTTATGAGACGATTCCAACGAGCTATGGTGCATCTTTCTACGATCATTGGACGCCGAGTTATTACGTGAAACGTAATATTTTTAGGTTTCGACAATTTTGACATGTCGAAACTATTTCGGCATTTCGGCATTTCTACAGGTTTTAGTTTCGACATTTCGACAATAGCCTGTAGAGTTTTGGCAGGCAACTTTAGTTATAATGCTATCATGAAAATTTTTTCAGGGTAGTAATTCTAAAAATGATTAACAATCAGATAATAAGATTGTTGTTTTATTATAATGTTATCATAAAATTTTTTTTTCTCAACAATTGGATGATAAAATTAAATAAATGTTATATCAAGTAATTTTTTATTTTGAAACAAAACAATAAACAACAACTAAATGGTAAAATTTCATTATCATTGTCTTATTATTATGATATTCAGTTATCATAATTTTCCAGAACTAAAAATGATCAACAATCGGATAGTAGAATTGTTTTATTACAATATAATCATGAAAAATTTTTTTCCAGAGCCGTAATTCCAAAAATGATGATAGTAAATATTAAATAAATGCTTTATCAAGTAATAAACAATCTTTCTGTATTGTTATTTAAAGTTAATCACATATTCTGATATATATATTTTTTTATTTTTAAACCAAAAAATAAACAACAATCAAAATAATTAACCTTAAAATGATTAACAAGTGAAATAACTAAGCCAAAAATGATTAACAAGCAAAATAAACCGAAAATGATCATCCTTTACCAAATGAGAAAAAAATTATGTTAATAGCTAGTTAAGAGTAATTTCTCATTTTTTTTTATAGATATGTTAAATATAATCAAAAATTTTGCAAATAAAGTGAAAGTTATGGTTTGGCTAGAAAAGCCCGGCGAGCGAAGCGAGCCAAATGAAATTGCATCATCATAATAAATCACATGAATATTTAATACACAATCACATGATCTACCAGTAATTTTTCCACCAGTTAAAATTTAGAAATTCTCTTTAAATCTTAAAAACTATTTATCATAATAATTATGATACTGTATGGTAGTATAAACCAACTTAATTAAAAAAAAAGTCAGAATTATTACAGTTCTAATTATACTATGACTATAGCTCCCTGCCATGTTTAATGTTAACTTGTTTATTAATAAAAAAAGTTTATATATAAAATCGTGACATCTGATTGGTTGACTTTTAAAGGGGAAAGATTTTATTTTCGCTCCAGAAGTTCTCAGCCACGTGATAAACTTACCCACCAATAAAATTACGTATTGATCACGTGATAAACTTTTTATATATAAACTTTTTTTTATTGAAATTTGAAAAAGTGACCCGGCCGGGTGAAGTGAACTGAAAAATCGAATTTGTGTGGCCTAATCCGGATAAAACCTCAAATATCTCACGTAATATTATTTCAACCTTGAATGGACTAATATCGATAATGGTGTAGTTAGCCGAAAAATTCAGCCGAAGGCGCAGTAAATTTTCGGCTAACAACACCCAGCCAAAAAAAATTCATGTTGATCTTGAATATTTTTTGAATATTTTATTGGTTCAACATCTACTATTTTCGGCTAGATATTTACAGCTAACTACATTATTATTTTAAAGAAGTGTAGTTAGCCGTAAATAACAAATGTAACACAATAGTTTAAGTGGTAACAAGTAATGAAAATTGATTGTTCATATTACAATATTTACCATTATTATTTAATGGTAAATATTATGTAATATTGTTTGGTGTAAAATTGTTTCTTAAAATGTTTAATTTTAATATTTGCTTGTAAATAATTTTTAAATTCTTTGGTTTTCTTTTTAAAAAATTAAATACCAGTTTTTATTTTTTTTGATCGATTTGAATTAGTTCTAACAATTCTAATGATCTGCATGGTTAATTATAGGTATGGGAAATTATATTATAGACGCGGAAAATTATTGTCCGGAGCGTAGCGAAGGACTATTTATTGTACGGAACTAGATAAATTTGCAGTACCGGTTTAACCCATGTATTTTTCCTTCCTTCCACCTACGTCACTATAATTTAGCCCCTGCTTATTTCCTTTTATGTTTGTATCACATTTTTTGTAACGCTTTATTTTTAGCAACACATTTTGTGTAACCATTTATATATGTATGTAAACGTATTAAGCGACGGACCCTCAACGGTTTCCGTTTTCCTAGTATTATAGACGCAGTATATTATAAACACAGAAAATATTCAATAAAATGGATTTAAATATAATCAAAGATAATTTTTTTTTTAATAAACTTTTTTTCTTTGTTATCAAATTTGCTAAATTTACTGAAATTCTTCACTTAATTATGGATTCTATTTCCACTAAACAACTTTTAACTAAACTAGAAAAAATTACCAAGTTTAAGTGAGATAATGTCTTATGGACAAAAACATAAAAAAATTTAGTGATCTTTCATATGTAGATGTTTATATATCTGAGGATATAGTTATAGATGAAGGTGCATGTTTATTATTACCAGATGAATTTAATGGTTATATATGTGCTGATACAACTGCTGATGGAAATTATAAATTTTGTTTGAACATTTATTATAGCTTAATAAAGTATAAATGATTATAAAATTTTATATATTTTATAAATTAAATAAGTTAAATATATTAAATATATATAAAATCATCACATTTTGATGTTGCCTCCTTGTCTTGCTGGTTCACTTTGGTCTCCTGGAATATTATATATTGGTGTTTCTTGCGCTTCTGATATTTCGGCTAACTACACTATTATTTAAAAAAAGTGTAGTTAGACGAAAATATTCAGCCGAAAATAGTAGATGTTGAACCAATAAAATATTCAATAAAATATTCTAGATCAACATGAATTTTTTTCGGCTGGGTGTTGTTAGCCGAAAATTTACTGCGCCTTCGGCTGAATTTTTCGGCTAACTACACCATTATCTAATATCGGTCAGAATTAATATATTATTCCAAAATTTGTATTAATTCTGATGGTTCCAACCCAAATTAACTATACCGGATACCGGTTAAAAATAGGATAAAGTCGCTACGGATCGACAAAAGGGAAAATGTCATATGATAACGAAATTTGTAATGATTACTCTTTTAAGTAAAGCCATTTTTTTACATGATAATAACTGAATCATCCAATTTAATTTTATGATTTTATATTTAAAGAAAAGTCCCAATTATACTTTGCAGAAACCCGTGATTTGTTACCATGCAGTTAAGAAATCGCCATCAAATCACAACGATCTATTATCCAACATGTGACGATGTGGTACCAGACGATCTCGTGAAATTGACTATAACATATCTTTACGAAGTTGTAAAATGCTATTAAATATGTGGTAAATAGGTGGTGAATAGGTGGTAAATAGATGGTAATTGGCATCAAAATTTAGCCGAAAAAATCAATTCAAGATATTTTTTCGATGCATTAAATATTACTTGACGATGAATCACAATTTTAATTAATTAATTATTTTTTTTTTAAATCAATTTAACTTTAATAAATTATAAAAAATATCATTTTGTAAATTTTGTAAAGATATAAATAGACTAAACTTTTATAGACCTCAATACCCTATAAAAAATCTGTTATGTCTTATTTACGTTTGGCATACGTTTTTTTAGATTTTGTATAACAATTCCATATGTTTAATACGTAATTCATTTTTAATCTTTTTTAGCCTAATAATTTTATCGTCATAACACGCGATCACGTGATTGTTTTTTTGTGATACGTTTTTTTTTTATACAGTATATGATTTTGATCTTCCTTATTTTTCTTATTTTGTTACTCTCTTTTTCTTTATTTGTCATCCTCTTTTTTTTATTCCCCCTTTCTTTTTTTATTTTCTAGCTTCGTCGCCCCTTTAAAAAATATTTATTTCCCACTCGCACTTTTTTTTTTTTAAAGAAAAAATTTCTTCTTTCTTCCTTTCATTTGTCTCACCATCTATAAAAAAATTTTTTTTCTAACTTTACTCATCGTCCTTTTCCTAACTTTGTTACCCTCCTTTTTTTAAAAAAAATTTTTTTTATTCCCTTTTTTAGGCTTTTTAAAATTCTTTTATTTTATATTTTATTCTTTTTTTTTGTCGGTTGATTCTTCTTTGTGAGTCAATCCTTCTTCATAGGTCAGTTCTTTTAACGTGAGTCAATTATTTTTATGTAGATTAATTCTTTTTCATGGGTCAATTCTTTTTCGTGGGTCAATTCTTTTTCGTGGATTGTTTCTTTTCGTGGGTTGTTTCTTTTTCGTGGGTTGTTTCTTTTTCGTGGGTTGTTTCTTTTTCGTGGGTTGTTTCTTTTTCGTGGGTTGTTTCTTTTTCGTGGGTTGTTTCTTTTTCGTGGGTTGTTTCTTTTTCGTGGGTTGTTTCTTTTTCGTGGGTTGTTTCTTTTTCGTGGGTTGTTTCTTTTTCGTGGGTTGTTTCTTTTTCGTGGGTTGTTTTCTTTTTCGTGGGTTGTTTCTTTTTCGTGGGTTGTTTCTTTTTCGTGGGTTGTTTTTTCTTTTTCGTGGGTTGTTTCTTTTCGTGGGTTGTTTTTTCTTTTTCGTGGGTTGTTTCTTTTTCGTGGGTTGTTTCTTTTTCGTGGGTTGTTTCTTTTTCGTGGGTTGCTTTTTCGTGGGTTGTTTCTTTTTCGTGGGTTGTTTCTTTTTCGTGGGTTGTTTCTTTTTCGTGGGTTGTTTCTTTTTCGTGGGTTGTTTCTTTTTCGTGGGTTGTTTCTTTTTCGTGGGTTGTTTCTTTTTCGTGGGTTGTTTCTTTTTCGTGGGTTGTTTCTTTTTCGTGGGTTGTTTCTTTTTCGTGGGTCAATTCTTTTTCGTGGGTCAATTCTTTTTCGTGGGTCAATTCTTTTTCGTGGGTCAATTCTTTTTACGTGGGTTGTTTCTTTTCGTGGGTCAATTCTTGTTTGTGGGTCAATTCTTTTTCATGGTTTAATTTTTTTCATGAGTTGTTTCTTTTTGTAAATTGTTTCTTTTTGTGGAATGCTTCAGCATGTTTTTCTTTTTTGTGGGTCTTTCTGTTACTCTTACTCCAAACTTTAAAAATGCCAACTCTTGGAGATTTGAATGATTACAGGGGAAGTTTGGCTCGTAATTGACATTCTTATGTTTCTTTTTTTTTTGTTTTTTAGGTTGTTAGATTCTAGAAGACTTGGATTAATCTAGACTTATAAGTAGTTAGGAGAAGTGGGTTTAACTACTAGAAAATTAAAGTTTCTTTTTGTTTAGTTTGCAATAGTTAGGAAAGAACTTTTCATAATATATTTGTATTTTACTTTATTTTTATATTTAAATTAATTTTATAATATAACTAGCAATAAACTGTAGTTTAAGTGGTAAATTTTGTGACCAAATTAGTAATCATCATAAATTCAGTGTCCTAATCATGTGAATTCTATATGTAACAGACCAATTTCTAATAATAATTAGAATAATCAGAATAAAACGATTATTCGAATTGTTCAATAATATTACGTTGTATTATTTTAATTGATATGTTTCTTAACACATAATGATTAGCATAATAGTTTACCATAAATAATAGTTTCTAATGAATTGCGTTATTATTAAAGAATTAAAAATGGATCCCTTAAAAGAAATAGATGAAAAATTCTAAAAATATTTTTGGTAAATTGATAATGTTACCTTTGAAACAGAAAGGTTTTAATTTTTTTTAATCGAAAAAATATATTAATCAAAATATATTTATGTGAAAATATATATTTTTTTATTCAAATTTTTTTAATTGAAAGTTAAATTTTATATTATAGTGTAAATTTTAACCCCAAAAGTTAAGTTTTGTAGTGTAAATTTAGTAATTTAACTACTTTTTTTTTTTTACAGAAAGTAATTTAACTATTTTTTTTTTTTTTTTACTGGTTAACGAAAAATTTATTAATTATAAAAAGGAAAGTAATTTAACTACACGATTCACTAGTCAAAATAACCTCCAAAAATTCGGCCAATTTAGGAAAAATTTGACCTAAATTAGTAATGATATGCAATTCAATCTGCATACGTCGATTTTATACTTTTTTATTCTATTGTTTAACAAAGTTTAAATAAGCTTCGCATCTTCACGTTTTTTAGAAATAACTTTGACTTAAAAGTTTATCTTTATTCTTTAAAAGCAAAGTAGTTTTCTTTTATTAGGAACTACTTCATATTTCTATTGACTTCGAACAATATTACAACTTTATTCCTAATAAAATAACCGAAAGATACTGTCTTATCCTTAACGTTAATAAAAATCTTCTGATCCAATAATCTTCACATATTGTTCCGAATAAAATAAATTTTTACATTTTTTTTAAAAAAATTTTTTTTTTTGGAAACCTGGATGAACAGACAAAGCTGGAGGACCAGGGTTTAAAAGAATAAAAGAATGAACTAGGTAGGTTCGCCGTTTCTTTATTTTAGTTTTTACTTTCAGGGAACGTAATTAACGTTTCCCTTCTTTTTCTTTAGGAAACCTGGACGGACGAAAGACCAGGGTTTAAAAGAATAAAAGAACGACTAGGTAAGTTCGTTTCTTTATTTTTTTTTATTTTTTTACTTTCAGGGAACGTAATTAACGTTTCCCTTCTTTACTTAGGAAATCTGGATGAACAAACGACTAAAGATGTCGTAATATTCAAGAATGATCGATATTGACATATGTGATTTGATTGAACAAGAAGATTCTTTTCGGTTTAAAAAACCAAATTTTATTTTATTTTATTTTTTGTTTCAGTTTTTTAAACTAAAATTTTATATTCTTTTTTGGTTCTTTTAAACCGAAATTTTTTTTTATTTTCTTTTTTTCAGTTTTTTAAACCGAAACCATTTTTTAATTTTCTTTTTTTTATTCTTTTTCAGTTTTTTAACCGAAATTTCTTTTTATTTTTTATTTTTTATTTTTTAAGTTCTTTAAATAGAAACCTTTTTTAATTTTCTTTTTTTCATTATTTTTCGGTTTTTTAACTAAAATTTCTTTTTATTTCTTTTTTTTATATAAATACACTTTCTTTGTAGGAGCCCAAACCCGGACGAATGAGACAACCAGCAGGTAAATGGGATGGGTGGTATATGTTAATTAAGGAATGTTTTTAACGTTCTTTCTTCTTTTGTAGACACCGGACTCTTGGAATGGACTTAGCTTTACGGGTAAATTGAGAGTAGTGTTTTTTTAAATTTATTTTTAAGAAACGTTTACTAATGTTTCTTTTTCTTTTATAATAGAGACGCCAGCATTTTGGGGTTGAAATGGACGAATTAGACTTTGTGCTGATGAGGTAAGGAGAATTAGAGGAGGACGGGAATCGTTTATTTTTAATTTTCTAAATTTTTAGAACATTTTACGGCATTAAGATTGCGACATTAAGGATATTATGGCAGAATTTGATTTGTATATGCGAAATTTATATTTTTCAAAGCCGTTTAATGTTTATTATTTATTTATTAATTACTGTTCATAAAAAAATTTCATTTTATTCATGATTTAGAACAACAAACTTACATACAATAGGATTTAGATAGAATACTTTTTTTCTTAATTAGAGTTGAGTTTTTATGATTTATTTGCGACATTGAAAATAAAAATTAATTTGATCTTTAAATACAATTTTACGACATGTTAAATATAACTTTATATAAATCAAATGCAATATTACAATATGTTAAACATAACTTATATATAAATTAAATACAACTTCACGATATGTTAACTATAAAGTAAACGCAAATTTACGATACATTAAATATGACTTTTATATGCATTAAATATAACTTTTATATATATTAAATACAACTTTAATATATTTCTAATATATATGTGACTAATCTCGATACGATATTTGTACGACCCAGTTAAATCAGGTGACGATCTCCTTAATATGCATCAACTTTATACATACGATAGACTTGAACTTATTGTAACGATGTGAGACCATATCGTGACCAAACCTTGGTTATAAGGTTTATGATAAAATTTCGACTTGGTCACGATATGGTTTCGATTTTAAAAATTTCTGCAATGTATGAGCCATTCTTTTCAATTCCTACTAAATAACTAATGTAATGATCATTTAAGTAAAAGTAGTTGAAGACTGAGTTAGAAATCATTTTAACTTTAATATAAATATCATTATACCTTGTAAAAAAAAAGTCGATCCATTTTTTATATTCCATTTTTTTTCCGAAAAAAGGCTCATATTTCCGGAATTAATAACCTTATATCATGGAATTTATCGAATTATTTTCATGGATCCGGTAAAAGTTACTTTTTACAGAGTTTTTACAAAAAATAACGGATAAAATTTTTTATAGGGATAATAGGGATATCAATTTTAGAAAACAATTTTAGTTAATCCAATTTATCAGCGAAAATTTTCTAATCTTCATTTATGCCGATCAATTGTAACCCAGGTTTATACCATACTATTTATAGAAATTTTTATGAACGTTACACATGTTGCACAAGAATTTATTTGCGAATAAATTTACCCGAACTCCGTTACTTTTTTTTTATATTTTTACGCTTCATTAAAGTAACGATACTTGTTATCTTTGGATTTAATAAGTAGATTGCAATCTATATAGTATATACTGTACAACCTAAATCATATGGGAATATCCAAAATGAACTCTAAAGAAAATTTTAAAAGTTTATGGAAGAAATACAATTATGATTATCAGGTAATAACAGTTCACTTTATCGTTATTAATAATAACATTATTTTTTAAATAATAATAGAATTTTTTTTAATTATTTACTTTAAAAGCTACATGTTACAATTTCAACTACTGAATTAATAGAAGAGGCAAATGAAAAAACAGTTTATATGAATGACTTAGAAAAAAGAAAACAAGTATATGGAATATGTGGAGAATGTAATGAACCTGGAACAGGATTTGAATGGTGTCAATCTTGTAATGCTAAAAGATTTAGAGATAACTTTAAAAATTGGACTAGTGGAAATAAAGATATTGATAAATTTATTCAACAATCACAACTTAATGCTGTACATTATAGTAAATATCTTGAATGGATACCTTTTGAAAATGTTAACGATATTACTTATATTACCAGAGGTGGATATGGTAAAATATATTCAGCTGTATGGCTTGTAGGAAATATTATTTCTTGGAATATTGAAAATCAAAAATGGCGAAGAGTTAGTAATGAGAAAGTTGCATTAAAAAGTTTGGATAATTCTTCTTGTATAAGTACAGAATTTTTAGATGAGGTAATTAAAATAAGAAATGCAATTTATTTAAAATTTTTATTTATGCATTATTTATATATTTGTTAAAAACTTATCATTTTTCAATATTTTTGTTAGATTAAATCTCATCTTCATATTTGTCTTTGGAACATTATTCAATGTTATGGAATAACTCAAGATCCAAATACTAAAGATTATATGATGGTTTTACACTATTGTAAAAATGGAAATTTAAGAAATTACTATTTAAATAATGAATTAAGTTATTATTCAAAAATTAGTAGTTTAAGATACATTGCAAATGGACTTCTAGATATTCACAATGCTGGAAAAGTTCATAAAGATTTTCATTCAGGTAATATATTGTATAATGTTGCTTTGGCATATATAAGTGATTTAGGAATGTGTCAACCAGCAAATAACGAAAAGCAATCAGTTAAACAAGAAGGAATTTATGGAGTATTACCTTATGTGGCACCAGAAGTTTTACGTGGATATCAATATACAAAAGCATCTGATATTTATTCATTTGGAATAATGATGAATGAATATATATCTGAAGAAACTCCTTATAATAATATTCCTCATAATCCTGCTTTAGCTATTAAAATATGTAAAGGACTTAGACCAAATATTTTTAAATATACACCAAAATTGCTTGCAGATTTGATTACTAAATGTTGGGATGCTAAAACAGAAAATAGACCAACTGCTGAAGAATTGTATCAAAAACTTGAGGAATTTCGAAGGTTTGATAATGAATATGATGATAGAATCAAATTAAACAGAACAAGTGAAAAAAGATCTAATAACATTCAAACACATCCACAAGCAATCTATACTAGTAGACTTTTAAATTTCAAAAATCTTCCTGAACCAGTAAATTCAGGTAATTTAATCTAATTACTTTTTAATGAAAAATTATTTATGTTGCTAATTATTTGTATATTTTCTAACAGGTGCTACTATTCAATCAACATTATGTAAGTAATTATATTTATTGGTAATTTATATAATTAATATTCTATTAATATTAATTTAATCGATTTATAGTTTCAGAAGGTTTTGATTGCCAATTAGATGAATCAGGTAAGATATTTATTCTTTAGTGGTTTATTTTATTGATGCTTTATTCATATATATATATATTTATTTATTTTATAGATCTTAATGAAATGAATCAAGATGATGAAAATAATATTGAATGAAGTTTTCTTTCGAATCAGAGAATTATTTTAATTAAATAACATTATTAAATTATCTTTTTATGTATGGCATATTGGTTATAAATAAATTTTAAATAGTTATATCTAATAAAAAATCATGATGATAAATGATATTATATATTATTTAAGTAATTAACAAGCTTAACAAATAACAGTTAATGAATTAGTCAGAATTATTAATAGGTAATATCATCTGGATATAATTTATTCTATATATTTTTTGATAACTAACGAAGATTTATCACTAGCAAACATTCAAGATAAAATCTGGAGCTTGATGTCTTAAATTATCTCAAAGTAAAAGAAATTGAAAGCGAAAATAACTTCAGTTAATTTAACTCAATAAACAATCACTGAAACTTCGAAATACCATATACACATTTAATGTCTATTAGAATTTGTTATAGATATAAAAGTTAATACCAAGTAATGTTGTTATAGGACCCCGGATAATTATAATTGAGGTCATATCTTACTATGTTTTAAACTTTATTTTTCTTTTAACATGTAATTTTATTAAGTTAATATTATTTTTTACCATAGAAAAAAATGTTTCTTTTGAAGAGAAGAATCTTTTGATACCAAAATCTTGTGAATCTACTGATTAGAATTTGAGATAAGTATCATTACACAGGCAAAATTTGGCAAAAAAATATACGCTTTTTCACTATCGGTATACATAGAAATATACAAAAAAATAAAAATTACTATTATTAAATATTACTTTTTAAGTAATAAAATTATAGATAATAGGAGGGCAATTATTATTGCAAAGTTTTGTATCTATAGCTTTGAAAGTAAGTTCAGGATGACAAGGGTAAATTTTTAGCATAGAAGATATTACCTTAATTATAATTGTCCGGGGTCCTGTTGTTATACACTTATCGGTTCAGTAAAAATTAATTTTTGTCTGTTTATTAAAATTCTCATTTTATGACAATAATATAGTATAACGATTTAATTTAAGTAAAAATATTAAAGTTTGTGTTATATGGCTGAGTTAATTATTTTTTATATCATGTTTCACATATCATACAAGAGTTATTCAAAATAGATTTATCCAAATTCCATCAAAATTTTTTTTTTAAAATAACTTTCATGTTTCATTTTATTATATAGTCAATGGTTAAGTATTATTCAAAGTCAATAAGATGTTTCAGCAATATTAAATTGACCAAAATTATATATTGATTTATCGTTATTTATTAAGTTCATAATTTTTTACCTGTTACTCAAGATTATAAATTTCGTTGTCATATAATTTTCTCCCATATGAATGTAAATATATTTAATATTTAAATGTTTTATATTTTCGCAGTTCAGATAATTTTTACATAATAAATAATACCAAGGAAATGACAAATTTTTTTTAAGCAAAAAAATTATTTAATTATTTAATTCGGAAATTTTGGAATAAAAATTACCTAATTTGATTAATGTTAATTGATCAAAGATATAAATGGTTGATAAGTTTACATGATTCTTCAATAATCAAAAGGATTATAAGAAAACTATTAATTGCATTTTTTATATTTCAATAGAAAAAATGAGATTGATTTTATCATAAAAAGATTGTTTCATATATCTATTTAGTAAATACTCGATTAAATTATATAGTCTTGACGTAAGTTATCAATTCATGTCCTAACAATTAAATTATCTTTTGAATCAAAGTAATCAAAAAGAAACTGCCTCAAGTGAAACTCAAGATTTCCTTCGTGCCTCAGAAATTTTTGCTATTCATTTTATTTAATTTAGTGAATAATAATTACATGAAATACTATTTTTGATGGAATTAATATAAAATTTATCCGATGTCAGTCACAACGTTATGGTTAAAATGTTTTATAAAATTTATCCAGCGTCCATCGTTTTGGTTACGAATCACTTAAAATAATACTAGTGTTACCGTACTAGTATTTTAAAGGACAATAAATAAAATATATAATTGTATGGATCGACCATTTGTATTTGCCAAAAGAATTTCACTAAGGAAATCTTATTTACTCTTATGAGTATATCCTTACTGAGTCCGGCCCGATGATCTTTCTGAGTCTAGTCATGTGAATTTTTAATGCAGACCGAATTTAAACTCTTTTTGATTCTAGTTAGTGGATCAAAGAGTTAGAAAATGTACACTTTATCATCAACCTTGGACATACAGTATAGACATATAGTAATTCTCGCAATTGCCAATTAAAGAGATATTAAAAATGTTTAGTTTATTTTCATAACAATACATTTATGCACTTGTAAAAATAGAATTATGCTTAATATAAACACTTTTTTTTTGAAAAAAAAAATAAATTTTAGGTTCTATTAATAATTTTTTTATGTGAATATTTCAAAAATTCATTGTAGATCGCCCAACACATGACTTACTACAGGGGAAAACCAAAAGTAAAATCGGTAACAGCCGTCTAAATTTATTACTTTGATCTTAAATTTGGGAATACAAATAAATTGCTTTAAACCATTTATAGTATAGTAAATTATTTTATATTAACATTTGTATTAAAAAAAAACGCCTTATCTCTTTGCCACAAATGTACTTCATTTTACAGATCATTGTTCTAACTATAATTAGAAAGACACCGATCTACTTTTTTTTTGAAAAAAAAAATTCAAATCCTTTAAAGGTTTAATGGCAGAATTATAAAAAACTTATGTCAAATATTATTTAGTTTTTTTTTATTACTAGATCAGTTTTTAATTTTATCATTATTAAAATATGTCAATTTATATAAGATAAAATAAAATAATACAAGGGAACCGGACAATTAATTTAGAAATTGAAATAAAAAAAAATGTAAGACGAAACTAGTTAGCTGACAATATTGTCATTGAATAAGGGATTAACGTAACCATAACATTAACACCATTGTCATTTATCTCAGGACTTATGAAGTACACTATCACTAAGTAATTACGCCGCCTCTTTTATCATCTGTCTATAAAAAAAAAATACTAATTAATTAATTAATTCAAAGAATTATTTTACTTATTACATTATCTTACCATTCAGATAAAACTAAAGTGCAGATGAATCTGAAGTAGTAGTATCCTATACTATTATCATATTTAGGATTAGTCCTATATCTTCGTGATCCTAATACATATAAGTAACTTATTAAAAAATTGCATGTCAAACCTATAATATTATTATCTAATGCAGCACTTCGTTTCCAATAGTAAATAATTATTTATTTACAGCCATTTTCATAAGTTACACTTGGTATTTTTGTCATAAAACTCTGTAAAGGTTAAAATAAAAAAAAACCATACCGCTGCTGTTGTTAAACATAAAAATAATATATTTCTGATATACAAATCACGTTTCATGTTGGAGACTTAGAAAAGCTAAATAAATTTTATGATTTAAAACAGATGACTTGTATAATGCCGTATAATACCGTATAATAATATCTTTGAAGATATGATCAACAATTTGATGAATTCTAATTGGATCATTTCGTGATGTTGATTTTTAATGAAGAAATTTTAGTATTTACAATTAACTTGTTCAACAGAAGCGACCGTAATATAAAATTTTTTGTTTTTTTCTTTAGTTGTCTACACGTTCTGCATAAAAGATAACTATTCAAATTAAAAAAAATTTCGGAAAAAAATGATCACGTGTCTGAGTTTCTTTGGAGTAAAAACTGGAGTTTTTTCCAGAATTTTTAAATTTTTTTTTATAGGGAATAAATTGTATATGTTTAATATATAATACATATAATACATAATCAATTTAATCAATTACGCGACGCGCCGACGCGATGACAATTATTGATAAATATAGATAGATTATCAGATTGATCAGTAACTATGTTGACATTAAAGGCGCGGCACTGTAGTACTGTAATGAGTCATTGTAAATAATTTATAAAAAAATTGTACAACAATAAAACATATAAAATGACCTTATTTCCTTTTTTTTTTTCTTACAAAAAATTTTTTTCTTAAAAAATTTTACACAATAAACACATCAAAGAAAATATACTAAAAATTTTTGCGAAATCAAAAATTTTTCAAGCGTTACATACCTAACAATACGCTTCATTGTTATTTACATGATAATATATATGTTTTATAGACTTAGACACGAACTTAAAACCCACTATCACTATGTCTTCAAAGTATAGTGTCCTTTGATGGTCCATATGAACAATATAAACTAAAGGCTAATAATAATGTTGTTTCTGAGTTCTAAACTCTCCTAACAAGAAAAAGATGGCGGGACAGTCTATATGAACAACAAAAGTCGGTCAAAAACAAAATCGCTTTCTTGTGTGGCGCAGTAACTGTAAAAAATGTCACGAAATGGCCAGCATGATTACGGAACTGGTGAAAATCTCATGTGATTTTTCGTGACATTTTTTCAGGTTACGCTGGGAAAATCTGTAACTTACGAAACCATCTCCAGGTAACGAAGGTAGGTAATTTCATGTTTATCGTCAGATTTTGAATGACTGTGAGGGTTACTTGTTTAGTGAGTGCACTAATCTTTTTGTACATTTTTGTACTTAGTCAAGCCAACATGCACAGGAGTTGAGTGGTTAATAAAAGATTTCACCATCTTTTAGCTCTAAAATCTTTATTGTTGGACTTGTAGAATCATAATGATTAGGTTTAATTAAGGTACTATTTATCTTTAAATTTCATGTTGTTTGAGAAGGCAATTCTAGACCACCATAGCATGACAAAGATGTGAGAACTATTGTTCTTTACAGGAGGAATAATTATGTATCTTTCTCACGGGTCATGTGAGGTCTTTTGTTCTGAAGGAGGAACAATTATGAACCTCCACCATTGTGATATCTTTTAATGGATTTATTTTTATTAGGAGTTTCAATATTTATACACATTTATATATATATTATCAGAGAACTGGAAGCACATCGTGGCCACAGTTACTGTGAACGTCCTTCTCTGATTTCAGAAATTCCTAGTATCACAAATAAGTTGTGTGTCTGAGTTTTGCTGCATGAATAACAGGCGTCAGGGTAAGAGTACTTGGTGCAGGGCTGAAATTAGCTTTCTGTTATGGGAAAAACCTGATGAGTGTAGTGTTTAAACCTAGGCATGGGCATTACCTGCAAAGAAATTTGTTCTGTTACCATGCCAAATATTCATGTTGTTTGGTTCAATAGTACTCACTTTTTTCTTTTTTTAGATAAATAGCAATAACATTGATGGTTTCATGGACTAACCAACATTGATAATAATCAAAGAATCATCTATCTTTCTATCAGGACTTGAAGAACCATAATGATCAGTTAATGAAATTTAATAAAGATGGTAAATTTAAACATATGGTATTTTACGTAGTTTGTGATATGTTATTGTGAGCAAATTTTCATCAACTTTTTTTTTTTAACAATTTTTTTACAAATTTCTATTTATTATTATATTAAATTTTTTATTAAATAAAATTTTCGATCATATATAATCATGTAATGATATATAAAAACATTTACAATAATTCTTCTGATTTTGGCTTCTTTAGAATAAATGTCAAACTATAAAATAATTGAATCATATACAACTTTTTTATTAATTTATAGAGAATGACAATGGACTATATCAAATATGTGATACAGGGTCTTCCCCACTTGTAAATTTGAACAATTGAAAAATAATATTTTATATTTATTTGTTTGAGACTTTAGAGATACAAATATTATTAAAATTGAATTCAATTACCCTTTTATAAAAAGGAATAACAAATAGGTTAAAGATAATTGCAATATAATATAACTTAAAAAAGATACTTTAATAATGTACATATAAAATCTATTGGATCAAAGATTTTATAAGGAAATAATATTATAATAGATGAAAATTAGCCTATAACCTGGATGGGTGTGTCGCAGCAGCAGATACTACCGTAAAGGATTTTTCCTTTTTTATAGTGATAATTATTAACTTGATTGCTAATCAAATTTTTTGAAATTTTTTATTTTTATCTTTTAAACTTGGTCACATGAAACTGTTTAAAACTCACTGTTATGTCTAATAAAATATCTGTCAAAATATAAAGATGCAACATTACTATAGATTCATTACTTTTGTGAAAAAAAATTATTTTTTTTTACAAAAAATAAGGAAATTTTATTAATTAACAAGTTGCCTTAGTCCCTGATAAGGCGTTTCTAAACTGTTTAATGTGAGGCAATAACTTGAAGTGAATAATACTAATAAATAACTATATATTGTATTAAGAAATGTCAAATTGTGTATTTATAAAATGAAAGTTTTTGGTGAAATCATATAGTTTGCCAAACCATTGATAAATCCACTATCTAATCCTTTGGATTTGACTTGACATAATACAGATACTGCTGATGACATATTTTTTTTCTTTCTTAAAAAAAAAAATTCTAAAGCAGAATGAATTGTATTATTCTTTTTTAATTACTAGCAGTTACCTGTTGCTTTGCACTGGAACCAATGAGTTTGTTTAAATAGAAAGTATTATAATGTAATACTAAGTAAATTAAAAATGGTTATAGTAGTTTTTTGTTTATAATTAGATATTTAATATGGTAATAATTATTAACAAAAAATAACAAAATAATATGTATTAACAGTTAATGATATAAATTATATTTATAATAATATATGATTTGATGTTTGAGTATAGAATGAAATTTTAAAAAAAACTTTAATATTATAGAATTTTTCTAACTATCAGATCACCGGTGACTGAAATTATGACGATCGACCAGCATTAAAAAAATATAGTGCCGGTAAAATTTGACAATTCTGGCCAACGGTGATGATCACCCCCGGTGATTTGAAGTAAAAAACAATGTTATAAATATTTTATTAATTAATTATAAATTTTATAATTTATTTTATATTACATCAATCTTAAACTTATAACCAAGCAACTTAGGAAAATATTTGAACAATTAAATGTATTAGAATCTGTTCATTTCATTTATTATTATTCTTTTTACTCAATAAATTATTAATTTAACTATATCATTTGAATTAAAATCTTTATTTAAAAATTTGGTGTTTATTTAGAGAATTTCAGATATGGATTTAGTTATAATAATCTATTATTAAATTAACAATTTCTTCAAACTATTTATCCAGCATTTAATTTAATTGAAAAATCTTAATAATCTTTCTATTAACGTCAGTCAATTTTCCTACTATATATTGATTTTTTTTAAAAAATAATAATTTTGTAAATATATTTAATATAATATTTTATTTCTTTATTTAATAATAATAAAAAATTGAAGGAAAAAGAAAAAAAATAAAAAAATTTGAGGATAAAGAGAGAAAACAGTTTAAAAAAGGGAAATTTCCAAAAAAGGGAATTTGAAAAAAAATAAGTACCAAAAAAAATTCTGTAAATAAAGAACAATATTTTGGCCCAAAAAAATAATATAAAAAGAATCAGTCATAAAAGACTGAAACAATAGGATTATTTACAGTAATATAAAAAAAAATTTCAATTTAAAAAAAAATTAAAAATTAAAAAACGGGTTTCTTTTTTTTTAAAAAAAAATTGGACAAAAAATTAATAATCAAAAAAAAATTCAGGTAAAATTTCATTAACTGAAATTGGATTAGTTCATATAGATTGAATAATTCTTGACCATAAATAGATCAGGCAGAGGCATGTCATGGATTTTAATTATATGGCATGGGATTTCAAGTTATGGAGACTAATCCAAATGTCAGACAAATTTTTTATTTATATAGATTTATCAAATAGATTTAATTACAAAATTATTAATATTGTTATATATCCATATAATTAAGAACAATCTTACTAAAAAAAATTTCCACACAAATTTATTGACTAAAAAATTCTTACTAAACATCAAGTCTCTACAGTAAAAATTGAAAAATAAAAAAAAATTATTATTATGGAAATGGTTAGCCATGATGACTAAGAGATCAGGACTGCAAATAAAATATAATTATTAAGAAAATTATATTTTGTTTTGTTAGTGTTAATCAGTTAAAATTTTAATTAACCGGAAATGAAGATTGGTTATTGTTAGTGCTCCTACCGGGTCAAGTCGGGTCGGGTTTTGAGGAAATATTTGACCCGATCTGAATAAAAAAATATAAGGCTCATATTTATTCAAGTCTCATATTTTCGTAACCTGACCCTTGACTCGACCGAGTATAATTTAACTCATGTAACCTGGGTTAGACCCGAACATTTAAGTAAAATGGGTACTAACTTATTTTATGTGAGATTTTCTTATAATAATAACAAAATTAATTTTTTTTTATTTGGAAAAAAGGCAACTTAGTGATTAACCACTAGTAGCCACCTAAAATTTGTATCATGAATGGTTTTACAAAACATGTAACACTAGCTCTTATTTTCTTCTAGACTAATTAAATAAAATAAAATTAAAAATACGAATTTTGAACCTGGTTTAATATAATAAAAGTCAAAGAATTAGGCAAAATAATTAGCAGATATTCAAATCAAAGATAAATTGGAATTCTAAAGCTATCAGAAAAATATTATTCTCAAAAGCCAAAGGTTAATTTTTTTATTTTTCTGATTAAGCTATGTTAATATTTGTTAAAACTAATTCTTGGCTTAATTTTGGCCAAAATTATAATTTTGCTAGAATTAAAAACATCCGGGTCAATCCAGGTCAAACCCGGGTCAAACCCGAGTCAAGGAAATTTATAACCCGACCCGGCGGGTTGGGTCATGCGGGTCATGCGGGTCATGGGTCATTAAAAATCGTTAGTACCGACCTGATTTAAAAGTCAAGTCGGGTCAAATTAACCCGGGTCGACTCGTATCATTCGGAGCACTAGTTATTGTCAGTTAATTATGATATGATAAATACAAGACGCAAGAATATCACACTTTTCAATGTTACACAATTCAAATTATTTATATGGGGTAATCTAAATATGACAATTTTTTAATTATCATAGATTTAGATTATTATAAAAATCTTTCGTAATTGTATGTTAGTACAAAAAAAAGGTCTTGGACAATTGTGATTATGATTATTTAATAAAAAGATAGATAATTATTCAGGAAAAAATTCTTATATTTAATTTTAGTGTGGAAAGAAAGATCTAAAAATCTTAGATAATTAATTATTATTAATTTTGGGAAGAGGAGTGACGGGAGATGAAGAGAAGTGATAGGAGATGAAAAGGAGTGATGAGAGATGAAAAGAAGTAATGGGAGACGATGAGGAGTGATGGGAGGTAAAAAGGTATGATGGGAGACGAAAAGAAGTGATGGGAAGATGAAAAAGAGTGATGAGAGACAAAAGGAAATGATGGGAAGTAAACAGGAGAGAAAAAGAGATAATGGAAAATAAAAGATGTAATAGAAAATAATGGGAGACGAAAGGATAGAATAATGAAAAGTAATACAAAAAATAAAAATGATCATGATAGGAGGTTGGGTAATGATAGGAAACCAAGTAAAAAATAAAACCATAAAGTAAAAATAAAATGAAGTTAGTAAGAAACTAAATATAAGATAGAAATGAAATAAAAAAAATAAATAAAAAATAAAAAACATACCTTTATTGATTGTAGAACCGAAAGAACTAAATATCTAAAAAAATATGGAATAAAATTGGTGAAAAACGAAATATGAAAAACAAATTAAAAAAAAAATTTTATAAAAAAAAATTTCTAACGAAATTCTTATTAAAAAAAAAAATTTCAAGCCAAAATTCTCAATACTCTTATTTAAAAAAATTATTTACAATAAAATTTTCTATTAAAGGACTTTTAAACGAAATTCTTCATCAAAAAAAGACTCACTTATAAAAAAACCTTTCAACCAACAAAATTGTCAAAAAAATTCCTCTATTAAAGAAAAAAATTCTTACCTATTAAAAAAAATTCTCAAAAGAATTTCTATATCAAAAAAAAACTTCCCTCCTATTAGGCCGGGCAAAAAAAGTTTTTAGATTCTCGTGACATAAAATTTTAAAAATGACCCGGTTGGCTGGCATTTTTTTATTATATATGTAAAATTTTTTCATATGCAAAATTTTTTACGCACATTAGTCAAAAACTTAAAATTACGTGATAAAAATTTTTTACTATAAAAAAAAAATTCCATTTTTCGAAAAACTGACCCGGCCAGGTCATGAGAATCTAAATTTTTTTTTTGCCTGGCCTTAGTATAACAAACAATAATTATTTTCTTTATGAAAAAAAATTCTTTACCGAAATTCTATATCAAAAAAAATCTCTACGTTAAAAAATTTCTAATGAAATAATCTATCAAAACCTATTCTCTAACGAAATTCTCCACCAAAAATATTTTCACCTAGTATTAAAAAAAATTCTCAAAAGAAATTCTTTATCAAAAAAAGCTCCTTCCTATTAAAAAATAATTCTTTAATGAAATACTTTATCAAAAAAAAAAAATCTTCCCGTTAAAAAATTTTCTAGCAAAATTATCTATCAAAAAAAACCTTCCCTATTAAAAAATTCTCTAATAAATTTTCTATAAAGAAAAAATTATCAATGATTTTTTTGCATATTATTAACAGTTACTGGAAATGTAACAAAAAAAAGAAGGCAAATTTTTTTCACTAAAAGTTGGTAAAAAAAATTTTGTGGTACAATATCCTCTTTAAGTATACAATATATGTATATAATTAAAGTTGGCCAAAATTAATTAAATCGGGATAAATTTGCAAATCAATAATTCATAATTTTGGCCAAAATTTTGTTAATTCTGGCCAGATTCATAATGCCGGCCTAAATTTAGGTAAAATGAAAAAATTTAGGTTATATATCACATCAATATAATCAGTTTAATTAAAAAAAAAATTTTAAACTTATTGACCACTTCTACAATTTTATTAAAAAAATATTCACATAATCTTTAAAAAAATAAAAGATCGAAAATTAGTACTATTATGAACAATGACAATTGCGCCATGAGTATTAATCAAAAATTCATAAAATTTGAAATACAAATATTTTTGACATTGCTGAACATTTTTTACTTAATTTACAAAGTCGATTTACTTAGAGCCAAAGTGCCGAAATTACGCTCTGATGTTTCAGATCAGGTGTATAAAATATAAACACTAATTACGCCATAAGCATCAATCAAAAATTCATGATAATTAAGATGTGAGTAGATTCGACAATGCTGAACAATTTTCACTTAATTTAATAAGACGATTTACTTAGATCAAAAGTGCCAAAAATACGCTCTGAAGTTGTTGATCGGGTGCAAAAAAATTTAAAGATCGAAAATTAGTACTGTTACGAATAATGACAGTTACGTTATGGATATTAACTAAAAATTCATAAAAATTAAAATACAAGTATTTTCGATCTTACCGAACATTTTCCACTTAATTTACAAAGTCGATTTACTTAGGTCAAAAGTGCCGAAATTACGCTCTGAAGTTGCTGAACGAAATTTAAAGTTAGTTTAATTATAAAAATTAAAGCAGTTACGCCAGTATTATTAATAAACTTACAAAATTTGAGATTTAGGTAGTTTTGATCTTTCTGAACAATATTCACTTAATTTACAAAGACGATTTACTTAGAACCAAAATGGAGAAATTACGCTCCAAAAGTTTAATAATATTAAGAAATAATGTAATTTTTCTATTTTTTCGTATTTTATGTAAAACCTACCCAAATAACCTCCATTACAAGCTTAGAAAATTACATATATTTTTGCTTTTAAAACTGCATATTTTTTTATACTTCAACTTTAATCTTGAAAAAAGTGCGTTTTTAAGGGGAGTTTTTTGTGAATTATAAAAAAAAAAATTGTTATTAAAGATCAGAAAATAAGGATAGAAATTGATAGAACACACGATAATCTATTAATTTTTTAACTTGTATAAATATAGTATATTGGAATTTAGCATTTAATTATAATTTGCTCAATGTTACACAAAATAATTTTAATATGAAAATGATCTGCATGAGACATTACCAGTGACTGTTAAATATAATTGTTATTTAAGTCGGGATATGTTTTAAACCCCAGATAATCAGTAAGACGCTATAAATGGAATCCAAAAGGATTTGATTTCCATAATGGAAATCATTGTACGATCGACATGAAAAACAACAAGAGACATGTTGTTTTATAACAAGTGGCATGTTGTTTTACAATAAGTGACTTGTTGTTTTTACAACATGTTTTTGAATTGTACGGTACGCCATATGTATATGGCAAAAAAACGAGGATCATTTTTTTTAACTTCGTTGTAAGGAAAAAAAAACTCAGCATTTGTCTTTCAAAACCCACTTAAAATTATTCGTTAGAGCCAGAGTTTCTGTCTTTCAAATAAATATTAGAAATAGTATATAAATAAATAAGGTTTATAACGAAAAACTAATTTATGAAGCCACGAAACTTTGAGCGTTAATAGTACTATTACTTTAGTAATTTATGTCAAAACATTGAGCATTGCTTATTTTAATGAAAATTTTTACTAATCTAATTTATATTTTAAATACACTATATATATATAACGATAATTTATTAAAAAGTTATTTTGTTAAATTTATTATTTAATAAATGATTAAAATTTTTAATAACTGGATAAGATATTCTTTATATAAATATTTTAAGGTATATTTTATGTTGATTGTTCTTGAGAACTTATAAAATATTCATCTTTATCCCGTTAATTCTTGGACACGTAATTTATTAAAATGATCGCCGTATAATCATTAAAATTGGTCAACGTGAAAGAAGCAAAGATTTGATTTTTACTTCTTTTTGAGCAACCATATTGAAGATTGGCACATTGTAACTCTATCTTGAACAAAAAAGAATTTCATTTATTGCCGATCAATATTAATTCAATGTTACACATGTTGTACAAGCGAATAAATTTATCCGCTTTTTTTTTTATATTTTTACGCTTCATATATTAAAGTATAAATATTATCTGTTATTTCGAACTTAATAAGTAGATTGCCATCCATATATATAAAACCTAAATCGTACAGAAATATCAAAAAAAATGAATTCTAAAGAAAATCTTAAAAGTTTATGGAAGAAATTCGGAGAATCAAAATATAGCTATCAGGTAAAAAATAGTTCATTTCATCATTATTAAAAACAGTATTATTTTTTTAAATATAATAATAGAATTTTTTTTAATTATCTATTATAAAAGGAACATGTTACAATTTCTACCATAGATTCTATGGAAGAGCCAGCTAGAAAAGTAGTTTGTATAAATGACTTAAAAAAAAGAAAACGATTGTATGGAATATGTGGAGAATGTAATGTACCTGGAACAGGAGAATATTGGTGTCAATCTTGTAATGCTGGTAGGTCAAAAAATAACTTTAAAAATTGGACTAGTGGAAATGAAGATATTGATGAGTTTATACAACAATCACAACTTAATGCTGTGCATCATAAAAAATATCTTGAATGGATACCTTTTGAAAATATTAAAAATGTCACTTATATAACCAGAGGTGGATTTGGCAAAGTTTATTCGGCAAATTGGGCCAAAGGTTTTATTCTTTATTGGGATATTGAAGGTCAAAAATGGGAAAGGATTAGTAATGTAAAAGTTGCATTAAAAAGTTTGAATAACTCTTCTCATATAAGTACAGATTTTTTAGATGAGGTAATTATAATAAGTAATGTAATTTATTTGCTTTAATCTTATTTATATTTATATATTTATTAAAACTTTTTCCTATAATCCTTCATTAGATTAAATCTCATCTACAAATTTATCTTTATGATGTTATTCAATGTTATGGAATAACACAAAATCCGGTTACCAAAGATTATATAATGGTATTAGAATATTGTGAAGATGGAAATTTGAGGAATTACTATCTGAATAATGAAACAAATTATTATTCAAAAATTTATGAACTAAGAGATATTGCAAGTGGACTTCTAGATATTCATAATGCTGGAAAAGTTCATAAAAACTTTCATTCAGGCAATATATTATATGGTTCCGGTGGTTATCCAAATATAAGTGATTTAGGAATGTGTCAACCAGTAAATAATGAAGAACAATCAGTTAAAAAAGAAGGAATTTATGGAGTATTGCCTTATATGGCACCAGAACTTTTACGTGGATATCATTATACAAAAGCATCTGATATTTATTCATTTGGAATAATGATCAATGAATATATATCTGAAGAAATTCCTTATAACAATATTCCTCATAATCATGCTTTAGCTATTAAAATATGCAAAGGACTTAGACCAAATATTTTTAAATATACACCAAAATTACTTGCAGATTTGATTACTAAATGTTGGGATGCTAAAGTAGAAAATAGACCAACTGCTAAAGAATTATATCAAGCATTAAATAAGTGGGTTAGTTATGGATATGATAATATTGCTATTTATTCTCAAATGAATAAATATGATGATGTAACCAAATTAAACAGGATAAGTGAAAAAAAATCTGAAAACATTCAAACACATCCACAAGCAATATATACTAGTAGACTTTTAAATTTCAAAAATCTTCCAGAACCAGTAAATTCAGGTAATTTAATTTAATTTACTTTGATAGCAAAAAAAGGGTTGCATTACTAATAACTCTGTTTTTTAATAGATATTATTCAATCAATAATATGTAAGTAATTATATTTATTTGTAATTTATTAATTAATAAGTTAATATTTTATTAATATTAATATTAATTTATTTATAGTTTCAGAAGATTTTGATTTAGATGAATCGGTTATTCTTTAATATTTTATCAATACTTTATATATATATATTAATTTATTTAAAATAATATTTAATGAAGTATCAGAGAAATTATTTTAACTGGTAATATCATCATCTGTTTTTAATTTAGTGCGACCCTAATTTTCATCAGGTAATCGTTTTCATATCACGTGATTAATTTTGAACGAAAGAAAAGTATAATTTTAGAATATATTATCTAGATCATTTCCTGTGACTTAATTTAAATAATTTTAATATCCAAAAGAACAAACAAAACTTGTACTAATACTTTAAGATTATCTCGGTCTAATATGACTATAGTTATAACCAATAAAATATACATAATATTATTAAAAGTATAAATTATATGAAATGTTTAGTTTATTCAATAAAACTTAAATCTATTAAAGTGTAAATAAAAAATTTGTCAATTAGCACTTGTTTAGCTCTATATAATTCAATAAAAAAAGTAAAATTTTTATTTAAAAGTATAACTTTCAAGACAAATTTTGCATAAAAAGAAATTAAAGGAAATTTCTGAAACTTATAACTCGAAAACCAACTCTTACCGGGTAGATATCACGTTTATGACTTTGCAAGTGTATAGTTTGTTTTAAAAGGTCTATAAAATCATGAGAAAATTTTGAAAAATAAACTTAAAAAGAAAATTTTATCAGTAGCGATTGAAAAAAAAGGGGAAATCAAATTAGATTTATATTTGGTTACACAATTAGGAGTATATTGGTTAAAAAATAAAATTTAAATATATTCAACTATAAATTTCGCTACAATATGATTTTTTCCTATGATATATATTATTATAGTGCCATATAAAATTAACACATGGATTTTGTAATTATATTCAGTACAATATACAGTAGTTCATAATTAAAAGAATTTAATATAGTTAATTGCTTGTAATTAATTTACGATAATGAAATAAATTGTGAGCAAAATCTTTGTAAACCTGAAATATAAAAATGACATTGTCCATTAGTATTTTATACAAAATCCATTTGGTCAATGTCCACATTTTGCTAATTCTTTTAAGCGCAATTTCGTTTGTTAGAAAAAAAATAATTAAAAAATGAACGAAGATTGTATTTTAGCTTAAACATTTCATCCTGTTATTTTAAATAAATCTATAGGAATTTTTTCCTATATTAACTAATAAGAAAATAGTGAAAATATTAAATTCTTATAATTATTGTATGAATTTTCAAATTATTACAGTCAGTATCGTACAGCAGTTAGGATGTATATTATTTTATTTTCGTTTTATATCTTAACAATCTCGCTTTATAGCTTCTCATTTTATTATAGATCACATATAATTTTAGTTACAGCGTCACAAATAACTTTATTTGAAACATCGCGTCAGATGGATGATAATTTAATAAATAATATATGAATAAAGAGGCCTGTACTGATGTTTTGATTCTAAAAACTTATTAAAATAATGATTAATATATAGCCCATATAAATGTAAATATATTTGATATTTAGCCATTAACAAAAAAATATCAGGATCAGCATGATACTAGAATGATCTAATCAACCGACAATTAAATATTATGTATTAATATCTCATAAAAATATTAAATAAATTCACTGTCAAACTATCCTGCCGTAATAATAAACCTTTTTTAAACAAAAAATTTTTTATTTAGTTCTTTAACTTAAAAAAAAAAATTAGAATTATGAAATAAAAATTACCTAATTTGAGAATTTGAAATTAACTACTACTAACTGCACAATCTGCGCATGTAAAAAGATTTTAATGAAAAAAAGCATAGTTTAAAATATTCCATATTAATGTTAATTGGTCAAAGATAGAAAAAAATTTTTACCTTTTGTACTGTACATTACACGAGAAATAAAAGCTATTTTAGATTAAAAAAAAATAAATATTTCTGCCGTTCCAAAAATCGAATGACGTGATTATCACATGACATTCTCCCTCAATTTATTAAACATGAAATGGAATAATAATATCATCTAAAGTCAATATTAACCATAACTTCATATTTCATAATTTAATAAAAGTATCAAATTTTTTAAAAAATTTCAAAAAATTTAAAAATTCTCCAAAAGTCGTCAAGAATAAAGTCATTCTATTCTTCAACTTTCATTTTCACTTTTTGATTGATTCAAGCTAATTTATACAGTATATACATATTAACTAGTAATATTTTCAAGTCATTGAATCAGTTTCTAACAAATAATGTTACAATATAGTAATGATCATATATATGGAAAAATTGCATTTTGAGGTAGTTCATAAACAAACACATTTGTGCAATTCAGCAATCCTAGGCGTAAAAGATTTAATATTTTGGAAACAACTAAAATAAATAAAGCAGTACAAAAATGATACTTGCTATAAAAGTTAAAATTCTCATGATAATGATTCATTGTTTCCTATTTTGATGGATCATCACAAGTACATAATGAAATTCCCATTTTAAGATTCAAAAATTCTCACGGTAATGAGTTAATAAATTAAAGCATTTACGTGTTTAAAAGAGACAAACTTCTCGGTATTTTATCACTTATTCTAACGAGCAAAATGGCACTTAAATCCATTAATAAAGTATATTATTATTTTATTTACAATTTTACTTTATATGAGTTTTTTTATTCTCGACTACGTTTTTTGGATAAGATACTAATTAATTTATTCTCCTTTTATTTACTATGTATATTTTGTTAGCAATTGCACAATATGATAAGAGATCCACTTCCACTTATTAGTGCCGGTCCTGTTGGAGATGATCTTTTACATTGGAAAGCAACAATTATGGGTCCTGTATGTATTTTTTTTTTGTCGTATTACAAATGCGTAGAGATATATGGCTAATTTAATTCAACTATTTTTCTTTGATATTAAAATTTATTAGCTTGATTCTCCATATGAAGGTGGTGTATTTTTCCTTGATATTCAAATTCCAACAGATTATCCATTTAAACCACCAAGGGTATGATTGTCATATATACAGTATCGTAAATTTCAATTATATACTTACTCATTTATATTACTAGATTATGTTTACAACAAAAATCTATCATCCAAATATCGATAGTAATGGAAATATAGACTTGGATATTTTAAGACAACATTGGTCGCCAGGACTTTCTATCTCAAAATGTAATTTTAAAAAAAATTGGATCACATTCTAATAAACATTAATCTTAATCAAATCTTTTATTTTATCAAGTACTCTTGTCGATTTGTTCATTCTTGACCGATCCAAATCCAGGTATATTATATAATGTCGTCATCTCCACATTTTATATTCAACTCAAATAATTTAATAATGGACTTAGATTGTGGTTCACTCGAAATATCAAATCTATACAAGAATGATCGTGCTCGTTATGAAGCTACTGTCAGGGAATGGACTCGTAAATATGCTATGGGTGATTATATGACCTTTAATTAAAAGTTTTGAAAATCTCGTTTATTTTTAATGATTTATATAATGTTTTTTATTTTTTAATGTCTTTTTCCGAATAAGGTGATAATTCAAGTATTATTGAAGAACAGCAAAAAGAACAGCTTGAAACACCATACAATGTAGCGAATGCATACAATAATGCTGCTAAATGGATTTGGAAATATTGGAAGGAAGAAACCAAGGAAATAAATGGTATACTCTGTAAAGTAATGGTTTGTAAAGTAATAGAAGATTCTGATTCTCCGTGTGGTAAAACTTACATCATGCGTGATGAGCCAATTAAAGATGCAATAAATCATTTAATAAACTATCATAACATCACAAAGGTTTGTTTATTCTTATAATTAATTAAAAAAAAAGTGTTATTTTAAGAATTTATCTACCGATCTATAATTTATAATTAATGATCATCAGATCTTTCATATCCAAAAACTTTCAAAAAACGGCAGATATCAGGTGCAGATAAACGCCCTGAAGACAACCAAGAAGAATTATGGAAATTATTTGCTGATTGGATAATAGAAGATTCCCAATCTATAAATGTTATTGCGAGTTCAAAATTCCGTCAATTATTTTATAAATTTGATCCTACTTTTAATATGCCACGTCAGGAAAATATAAGCTCAATTATTTATACATCCTATGACACTTCATTTTCTCAACTTCAACAATTTATCAAGAATGAAGCAACTTCTATTTCTTTGGCAGTGGATCTTTGGAAGGCTAAAAATCATGGGTATAACTTGCTCATTTTTGGATAAAAAATTTGAATTACGTGAAGCAACATTAGCTTGTGTTAGATATCCTTACACTTCAGAACATATATTGGATGCTCTTAAAGATGTGTTGACCAGATAGAAAATTCGTGATTTGATATTTACTATTACAACAAATAACAAAAGTAACGTTAAGAAAGCAATTCTTGACATGGGAAAAGTAAACTGGTTAGGTTGTACTGCGAATACATTACATTTAGTAATTGAAAGAGCAGTAAAACCAGCTGAAATATTGATTGCACGTGTTAAGCGTTATGTAGACTGTTTGAAACAAAACGAGTTTCTTGAAGAAGAAGAAGAAAATATTGTAAGTATATCAAAGTATTTTTTAAAATTTTTTTTTAAAAACGTGTATTGATAATTATATATATCACAGAATCCTGCAGAACTTTTACATACTATTATGAATTTTCCATCACAATATTCTTCTGATTGTTTTGCTATAAAAGATTATAGAACGTTTGAAAAAATCAGGTTGACACAAAATGAAATGAATTTGATTCGGGATCTTAAATCAATTTTAGACCCATTTTTAGAAATTACTGAACTTTTGAAAGGAAACAACACCTATTCTTTAATTAATCCTGTATTACTTGAAATCAAAAATAAATTTTGTTCTGAAAGTGGGAATAATATGGAAATTAATTTTGAAGATGAAGTAACAGATCGTAACAGAAGAATTCAAATTAATGAACTTGTAGATTGTACTGGACTTATTGATAGAATAAAGCTTAATCTTTCTGCTGCTATAGATCATTATTGGAAAGATATTTTGGACCCAAATTTCATTTTTTTTAGTATTTTAGATCCTAGGATAAAAAATTTATCCTTTGTATCCAGTTCAAAAAGATATGCAGTTGAAGATTTATTGTATAAAAAATATAGAGAAATGAGATCAACAATGGAAATTGAACCTGATAAAAATGTGGATATTAAGCAAAGCCAACAGAAAACAAGTTCAATCTTAGCTAGTTTGAAGAAACCAGCTTTTCCCATACATGTTAATGAGGTTACTGAATACTTAAATTTAGAAGAAATTGATTTGGAATGCAATCCCTTTATATGGTGGAAAGAAAGAAAAGATAAATTTCCTATTTTATGCGATCTTGCTATGAAGTATTTGTCTGTTTATACAACTTCAACTATTAATGAGAAATTGTTTTCTAATGCAAATAATTTAATTGACAAAGATAATTCTGAATTATTTAAATATATGATATTTTTAAAGCAAAATAGTAAGAATTTAAAATCAATTCATCATTAAATCTTAAAATGATTATATTATATGAGTATATATTTATTATAGTCTGAAATTATTTATCGAAAATTTTAACAATAAATTTTTGCTTAAAGTACTGTATCTGTACTGCCGGTACATTAGAAAATATGTGTCAATCAGTTTGTGCGCTCATCACCGAAAAATCATTTGCCAACTTTTAGGTTTTTACTAACAAACAAAAATAGCAATCAAAGAACTAGCTGTAACTTGTTTCGTTGCAACAGGATTAATGTAGTTTAAATAAGTTTAACGATCAGTATTAGATTATCAGTGTTAATTTATATAAATAAATAAATACAGTGAAAATTGAATAATAATAAATAAAAAAAATTGAGGAAGTTAAATAAAAAAAAATGAATAATAATAATAAAAAAATGATTTGGCTTTAAAAAACTGAAAAATAAAATATTTTGAAACCGATTAAAATTATCTTTTTTCTTAGTTTGAAAAAAAAATGAAAATAAAAAATCAATTTTCTTTCGGTTTGAAAAAAAAAGAAGGTAAATCGTGTGTTTCCATCATATTTTTAAAAATTTCGGTCTATAAGAACCAGAAAAATGTATTTTTTTTTTTTAAAAAAAAATAGTTATAAAAAAGTAATTTGAAATTTCATAATTATTATTTTCAGCAGAAATGTTGACATATTTTCTTTAATTTTTGTTATGTTCAGTGTGTTTGATCTGTGCAACCAGTTCATAAATAGTTCATATTCATTCAAATTGCGAAAATGTTAATAATATATCTTTAATGAAGATAATGAACATAAAACAATCAATATATTATCACTTATTAGATTTCATCTTATATTCATTTTATATTTTGTGCTCAAAATTATCGTTTATACATAATCAAGTAAAAAAAATAATAATAAATTTATTCAATAAGTGAGAATTTGTATATTAAATCTTTTACGTCAAAAATAAAGTTACTATTAATATTCTGATAGTTTGATAGTTTAAAGATTACATTAATTTACATAGTAGATGAACAGTCAATAATTAACCAATTTATAATTTATTTTTATTAACCAAAATACTATTACAATAAATATAGTTAGTATAAAAGAAATAATTTAATAATATAATGCTAATTAAACTAAATTCTTTGATTCTCATAAAAAAAATCATTCAGTATTATTTTCTTCATCTTGATTAATTTCATCAAGATCTACAAAATAAGCAAATTAATAAATATTAGCAAAATAAAGAACTACAGAATAAATATCTTACCTAATTCGTCTAATTGACAATCTAAACATTCTGAATCTATAAATTAATTAATATATTATTAGAACAATATAAAGATTTATTAATTATATTGATTGTCAATAGAAATAATTACTTACGTAATGCTGTTTTAGCAACGTCTATTCAAAAATAAAGTTTATTAGTAATGTAAACATTTTTTTTGGTTACCAAATAAAGTTTAAATTAAATTACCTGAATTTACTGGTTCTGGAAGATTTTTGAAATTTAAAAGTCTACTAGTATAGATTGCTTGTGGATGTGTTTGAATGTTTTTAGATCTTTTTTCACTTGTTCTGTTTAATTTGATTTTATCATCATATTCATTTGCTTGAGAACTAATATCATATTTGTGGCTATGCAATTTACTTAATGTTTGATACAATTCCTCAGCAGTTGGTCTATTTTCTGCTTTAGCATCCCAACATTTAGTAATCAAATCTGCAAGTAATTTCGGTGTATATTTAAAAATATTTGGTCTAAGTCCTTTACATATTTTAATAGTTAAAGCAGAATTATGAGGAATATTGTTATAAGGAGTTTCTTCAGATATATATTCATTCATAATTATTCCAAATGAATAAATATCAGATGCTTTGGTATATTGATATCCACGTAAAACTTCTGGTGCCATATAAGGTAATACTCCATAAACTCCTTCTTTTTTAGCTGATTGTTCTTCATTATTTGCTGGTTGACACATTCCTAAATCACTTATATATGGAATATAATTAAATAATATATTCCCTGAATGAAGGTCTTTATGAACTTTTCCAGCATTATGGATATCTAGAAGTCCACTGGCAATTCCCTTTAAATTCTCAATTTTTAAATAATAATCTGATTCTTTATTTAGAAAGTAATTTCTCAAATTTCCATATTCACAATACATTAAAACCATCATATAATTTTTGGTATCTGGATCTTGAGTTATTCCAAAACATGGAATAACATCCCAAACATAAATCTGAAGATGAGATCTAATCTAATAAAAATATTGAAGGAAGAAAATTTTAAAATTCATAAACAAAATTTATGTAATAAATTATTTTATTATTTTAATTATTACCTCATTTAAAAATTCTGTACTTATACAAGAAGAATTATCCAAACTTTTTAATGCAACTTTACTGCCACACTTCTTCCAGTTTTGATTTTTAATATCCCAAAAATAAATATATCCTTCAGGCCATTCAGCCGAATAAATTTTACCAAATCCACCTTTGGTAATATAAGTAATATCTTTAAAATTTTCAAAGGGTATCCATTCGAGATATCTTGAATAATGTACAGCATTAAGTTGTGATTGTTGTATAAATTCATCAATATATTTATTTCCACTAGTCCAATTTTTAAAGTTATCCTTAAATCTTTTAGCATTACAAGGTTGACACCAATATTGTCCTGTGCCAGGTTCATTACATTCTCCACATATTCCATATACTTGTTTTCTTTTTTCTAAATCTTCCATATAAACTATTTTATTATCTACTTCTTTTGTTGATTCAGTAGATGAACTAATAGCAGAAATTGTAACATGTCGCTTTTAAAATAAATGATAAAAAAAATTATTAAAATTACTAAAAATTTAATAATATCAAATTATTAATAATAAATGAAATGTTTTACCTGATACTCATTATAATTTACATCGTTCCATAAATTTCTTTTATTTTCTTTAGGATTCATTTTTGATACTTCCATTATATATATATAGATTACAATTTATTTATTAAATTCAAGGATAACGTTAACATATAGTATAACGAACGTAAAAAAATTTTTTAAAAATAAAATTTGCGGAGTTCGGATAAATTTTATTCAAATAAGCCCCTTATGCAGCATATGTAACACAACAAATTTGATTTAAAAATTTAAAAATTCTATATATAGTTAATCAATAAAATACTTGTTACGAAATTTGATCAGCATAAAAGAAAAATAATTTCAGCCAATAATTCCTGGAATGCCGATCATTCAAGCAGCTGAATTCTCAATGAAATTATATATGAAATTAAAATAAAATCATAAAAATTTCATATAAATACAGAATCATTTCTAAAAATAATTTAAGTCACATTTCTAATACTTCAATAAGATTAAATTAACTAAAAATTGTTTGTTGAAATAATTGATCTCATCGATATTATTTTCGTAATTGTATAAACATGTAATTTGGATATTTCACGTAAACTTCAAATAATAGATAATGATTCTATTATTGCTTGAATCTGTTATTTATAATTTTTGGATAACTATTAAAAAAAATGAAATAATTCTTCATAAATGTGAAAAGGACATTTTTTGTTGGTCAATTTATAAGAGTTTGGAAAATAAATGTAATTTGTTTTATTGTAATAATTATCATTCTTTTCATATAATAAATAATAAAAAATTTTAATATAAATTTAATTTGATAGGTTTGGATGATGAAAACCATTTTAGATAGCTATATGTAAATACAGTAATGTAAATAATATCTAATGACTTTTGCTTGACTTAGGTTGAAATATGATGCTGTTACAAATTTAAAGCTTTAAACCCGCTACTATTATCTACTATGATTGTAATGAGAGAGTCTCAGACCCGCACTTATGATGCATTATATAGCACCTTGAATAGTTCAGTTAAAGTAATACCTTGAAGACATGAAATTTTTATTTTGGGAATAAACAAATTGAATAGACGAATAATATCAATATTGTAGATTACCTACGGTGTACCGTTTGGATGAAAAGTGCCAAAATTTCGAAAAATTGATTTTTCGAATTTTTGAATTTTAAAATCTCCTTATAAGGAGATTCTCCTTATAAGGAAAATCTCCTTTTATGGCAATGTAACGTTACACAAATGTCCAAATAAAGAAGTTTGTATTACCAAATTTCCTTTTTTGGACGTTTTGTGTAACGTAGATCTATCCTATAAAAGGAAAATTTCCTTATAAGGCGATTTTAAAAGTTCAAAATTTCAAAATTTCGAAATTTCAAAAAAAAATTACCATAAAAGGAAATTTTTTTTAAGATTTTTGAAATTTCGAAATTTCGAAATTTTGAATTTGAAAATCGCCTTTTAAGGAAATTTTCCTTTTATGTAAGGGATCTACGTCGCACAATATTTAATTTATAGTGCCAGCCAGAATTATAATCTCCTTATACAGAAATTTTGTTTAAAAATATTTTTTTAACAAATCTGGTGGCTAAACTATTTACCCGAATTCCGAAATCATGTGTTAATATTTATTTTTACCAAAAATTGGAGTAATCCTGGCCGGATTTAAGAAAAATATTAATGTAACGTTACACAAATTTCCAAAAAAGGAAATTTTGCTTCTCGCAAAAAATTGGAAATTTGGTTTCACAAATACTCCAAAAAAGGAAATTTACATGGCGATCACTTAATTCCGGCCAGCATTATAAATTTTTTATATTCTTTATTAATTAAAAAAATTTAATTTTTTTTAATAAACTTTTAATTTTTTTTTTAATGATCTATATATACTTTATTAATATTAAGTTCATATACCATATAAACAAATTATCATAAGCTATATCCATCCAATAGAATGCAATCATCAAAATAATAAACTTTTAATAAACTTTAACTTTTTAATTTTTTTTAATAATAATAATAATTATTATTATTATTATTAGCATTATATTAATTTTTTAATTATGCAAAATAATTATCAATTTTACCAATGGCTGGTATCTTCTAATATTTGTATTTGAATAATACATATTTTTAATGAAGAAAAAGCAATATATGATAAAATTTATATTAATAAAATTTTTAATAATTTTTATTTTTTTTTGTTTTTTTATCAAATTTTCAATTATACAAAATAAATATTTATATTTAAGTGATGTATTAAATATGTTTTTAATGAAAAGAAAACAATATATAATGAATTTATTTAATATTCTTTTTAATAAATTTTTTTATAATTTTTATATTTTTATTTTTTAATTTTTCTTAAAAAACTTTTTAACTTTTTTCTTAATAAACTTTTTAATTTTTTTTTGTTTTTTTTGTCAAATTATTTTCAATTATACAAAATGATTATCAATTTTACTAATGACTAGCATTTTCCAATATTTGTATTTAAATGATATATTAATATTTTTAATAGTGAGAAAGCAATATATGATTAATATTCTTTTTAAATAATTTTTAATAAATTACAATAAACTTTTTTTATAAACTTTTTAATTTTTCTTAATGAACATTTTAATTTTTTTTTTTTTATCAAATTTTCAATTACAATCAACCCTTGTTATAACGAACCCTAGATTCCAGACCTCAACTTCACTATATAGTTATAGTGAAGATTTTAAGAAATTTAATTGGTTAATTCATTATAACAAGGGGAAATTTATTATAGTTGTCTGAAAAATTCACTATATCAAGGGTTGACTGTATACAAAATAATTATCAATTTTACTAATAGCTAGCATTTTCCAATATCTGTATTTAAGCGATATATTAATGTTTTTAATGAAAAGAAAGCAATATATAATAAAACTTATATAATATTTTTTTTAAATAATTTTTATATTTTTTTTAATAAATTATAATAAACTTTTTTTATAAACTTTTTAATTTTTCTTAATAAACATTTTAATTTTTTTTTAATAAGCTTTTTAATTTTTTTAATAAACATTTTAATTTTTTTTTTTAACAAATTTTTAATTATACAAAATAATTATTAATTTTACTAATGGCTTAATATTTGTATTTAAGTAATATATTAAATATGTTTTTAATAAAAAGAAAACAATATATACAATATATAATGAACTTATTTAATATTCTTTTTAATAAATTTTTTTATAATTATTATATTTTATCTTTTAATTTTTCTTAAAAAACTTTTTAACTTTTTTCTTAATAAACTTTTTAATTTTTTTTTGTTTTTTTTGTCAAATTATTTTCAATTATACAAAATGATTTTCAATTTTACTAATGGCTAGCATTTTCCAATATCTGTATTTAAGCAATATATTAATATTTTTAATAAAGAAAAAGCAATATATGATAAAACTTATATAATATTCTTTTTAATAAATTGTTTTAATAAATATTCTTTTTTTTATAAATTAAAATTAATATAAATTTGAAATCATAAAATAAGCATATCTTAATCTGTTTTATAAGTTTACTTAAAGAAAAAAAATAGTTTTTAAATACTATTTTTAACTTTATATTTAAACGAAGATTTTGCTAATTATATCCAAAAATAGAAAAACAAGAAAATGGCATTTAAAACCTCATTTTGTATTTTAAGTAAACTTATAGAGCAGATTAAAATAGTACATTTAATATATTGTATATGTTTAAAAGATTGTATTATTTTATATATATGGTGAAAATTTTATTTAGAAAAAAATTTTTTTTTGAAATTATATAATTTACTTCTACTTTAGACATTTTTCAAAAAGGAAAGTGTAATGCATTATATATGTAATGAATAAATTTACTTATAATAAAATAATATAAAAAGGATATTAAAGGCAAATATTGGAGAGACTTATTGGAAAAAATATAAAAAATTTATTAAAAAAAAAAATTTTATTAATTTGCATTTTAGGTAAAATTATCTAAAATAAAATTTAGCAGTTTAAACAATTGTTAAAATTTAGCCTACAACATTACCACTAGCTAATAATAAATAATAACAGATTAATTATTGAAAATAAAAAATAGAAAGTATAATGTCTGTAATAAATAGCTTTTTTAGTATTATTACAAAATTTTTCTTATATAATCATAGCAAAAATTTATCACCTTATATAATAAATACTTTAAATACTCTTCACATTTCCATTTTTATAAGTATTCTAAAAACAGAATTTTTTCAGTAATTAAAATCTTTTTTTTTTTTTTTTTTTAAATAGTAACGCGTTTTATTAATTATATTTAATCATAAGATACATAATTAAAATTAAACACCTAGAGCCTGATATTCATCAAACCCTATAACTAAGTATTTATCAAACTATAACTAAATCTATCTATGCTAAAACTAAATTTAACTATTCGCTATCTTAATAGTTGTATCCCAAGATCTAGCTATATTATTTCCATCTGTAATTGATCCTTTCATTTTATCTAACGTTACTATACTAATTTGTTTTTTTAATTTTATTTTTTTCGTTTTTTTCTTCTAATTTTTCTGTTGTTTTTTGTTTTTTAATTTTATCTAATTGTATATCTCGAAATTCTTCCGTCAGAATTTCTTTTCCGTCTCTTTTCCTCCTTAAATCTGATTTTTTTATTTGAGCTTTGTCTTCCAATCTTTTTATTTCTTCGCATCTCGGAATCCATATACGTTTCTTTATTTCTTCGTATGTAAAAATCCAGAGCTTTTTAATCAGGTCTTTAACTTTCTTCTCTTTTGATAAATCATTAAATTTATTGTTATATATTCCTCTGATCACTTCCCATTTTCTACCTTTCCCTAGTAAAATATTTGATGGGCTTTCAATTATGTTAATAAATTCACAATTATAGTTTCTTAATATATCTAATTCTTCGCTTTGGTTGGATTCTAAAAGAATTTTCTCAAATTTATATGGTGATTCTCGTATAATTTCATCGATTGAGAATTCATTATCTTCACATGTCCATATATGTTCCCAATCTTCTTGTTCTTTTTTCCCACATCTTATACATTTATCTGTATCTATTTTATTAGTATTTCTTTTGTATAAAATTTTATATGTGGGTTGTTCTTTGAGCAAATTTTTAATTCTATATGATCGATCGATCGTATCTTTGGCACCGCATTGTCTTTGTGAAAATTCTACTCTGTTACTGATAAATTCTAGACTTGTAATCCAATCAAATTCTTTTCTATAATTGTACATGAATAAATCTTCTAGTTTTTCACTATTCAAAATTTCATTTTTCCACATTGCATTCGTTACTGATTTTCTCCAAGAACGAAATCCTCCTGTTATTAATCTATTATTCCAAATTAAATTGTATTCGTTCGTTGTCAAACCTTCATCTATTAATTCAAAATTATATTTTATCGTATTAATTATATTCTTATTTTTTAGCATTTCTTGCATCTCTTTTCTTTTTTCTTTTATGATTCTATATATTTTTTCATTTTCTTCTATTAATTCGATATTATTCATTTCTAAAAATTCTTCTAAAAATAAAAGTTCAAGATAAAATTCACTATCTATCTTTTTCCTATTGCTGAAATTGTTAATAAATTCAAATATTAATCTGTTAACTTTCTCATTAATTCCTAAAATTACTTCGCTATTCTCACTAATTAGCAAAATTCCCACTATTATACTTCGTAAAATAAGTTTAAATTCGTTTTCGTTATTACACTCATGGTTCGCTAAAAATATCAATTCTTCATTTGTATTTCCTTTGGTATCTAATACAAAGATTTTCCAAATTACGTTATAACTATAAATTCGTTTACCTTCAACATTTATATCCCATTTCTTTTTTTTAATGTCTATTAATATGCAAAATCTCTGTTTTGTTTCCAAGTTTAATTGATTTTCTTCGAAAATACTATTTTTAATTAGTTTTGTGAAATTTTCTTCGTTCGTTTTTATTATCTTATCTATTAATTCTATCTTTTTATTATATAACTCATCTCTTTTTTCTTCTATTGTGTAGGATCGTAACCACTCATTTTTCTTAATTATGTTATTTAGAGTTTCGTATGGTTTAATATCATTTTCTTCTTTTCTTCTGTCTATTTTCCTACTTATTTCATTTTCTATATATATTAGACATTCATTGTTCCCCTTTTTCTTACTAATATTTCTGTAGCATCCTTTGCATTCTTCTAATCGAGGTGAATTGTGTAGGTCATAATGGTCTCCGACTAGTATTAAATGTATACCTATTCTTTTATATTTTTTGCTCTGCGATTTTTTTCTATCTATACTAAATATCGGAAATTCACCTTTGTCGTTCCAAGTTATAATGCTACTTTTATCTTGTTTTTCGTTTTCATCAAACAAATTGACGTGAATATTTTCTTTTTGTGATTGTCCTATAAATTCATTTTTTATTTTTCTTACTTGTCCACTTTCATCTGCTAATAATTTGTGTTCTAAATTTTTGAACCATTTCGGTATTTTACCTTTCATGTTCAATCCTTGTTCCTTACATAAGTGCTTCCACTTTAATAAAGTAATGCCGTCCGCCTCCAATAAATCTTCTAAAAACATTATATTTTTCGATTTCCTTGATTGTGCACTTGTCGCAAATTCTTTTTCTTCGATTAATTCTATTAAATCTATGTTCCCTCCTTTTATTCTGTGATTATCTTTAAAATCTTTTATTTCATGATTACAAATTTTTATTTTTTCGTTATTTAATGCTTTTAATGCCGATATGATCCAGTTGTTTTTCCTATAATTCGTTATTTCTAATTCACCAGGACATCTCGAGGTCCATAACTTTTTCTGTTCTTGGATCATTTTAATTTTAAATAAAATTTTTAATTTGTTATTCCCGTTCGCTTGATATAACAAATTCTTACATAACATTTCCATCTGTAGGTCATAAATATGTTTAACTCCTAAGATATCTTTTTCATAAATTATAAAATTGGGAGTTGTCCTAGCTAGCCCAGCTCTTTTCTTTATAATCGTATTAATTCTTGTCATTAATTTGTCACTTTCAGTAATTAAAATCTATTTATTATGATCTTATTTATCATATGGTTCATAATGTTAGCCAAAAAATCATGAAAAAAAAAATTTTGTAGTAATACTACTAATAAATTAAATAAAAATTAAAGAATATAAAAGAATATTAAAAAGAATATTAAAAAAATTATCACACTATAATTAAGCTATAATGCTGGCCGGAATTAAGTGATCGCCATATAAATTTCCTTTTTTGGAGTATTTGTGAAACCAAATTTCCAATTTTTGCGAGAAGTAAAATTTCCTTTTTTGGAAATTTGTGTAACGTTACATTAATAATTTTCTTAAATCCGCCCAGGATTACTCCAATTTTTGGTAGAAATTAAATATTTCCTTTTTTGAAAAATTGATCACAAGTAATTGTAAAATTAATAAAATCAATTATAATTCCGGCCAGAATTACAATTACATGATTTCGGAATTCGGGTAAATAGTTTAGCCACCAGATTTGTTAAAAAAATATTTTTAAACAAAATTTCCGTATAAGGAGATTATAATTCTGGCTGGCACTATAAATTAAATATTGTGCAACGTAGATCCCTTACATAAAAGGAAAATTTCCTTAAAAGGTGATTTTCAAATTCAAAATTTCGAAATTTCAAAATTTCAAAAATCTTAAAAAAATTCCCTTTTATGGTAATTTTTTTTTGAAATTTCGAAATTTTGAAATTTTGAACTTTTAAAATCGCCTTATAAGGAAATTTTCCTTTTATAGGATAGATCTACGTTACACAAAACGTCCAAAAAAGGAAATTTGGTAACACTAACTTCCTTATTTGGACATTTGTGTAACGTTACATTGCCATAAAAGGAGATTTTCCTTATAAGGAGAATCTCCTTATAAGGAGATTTTGAAAATTCAAAAATCGAAAAATCAATTTTTCGAAATTTTGGCACTTTTCGTTCAAACGGTACACCGTAATTACCGTTACTGCATAGAATAATGACTTTTATGTGATTAACTTATAATTAGTATAATTTTATTTAGTCTTCATTATTTTAGATTATTATATAAATTATCCAATCTTTTAACGTCACACCGCATTTAATTCCAACACTTACAGTAATTTTAGAAAAAATATTGCTAAGGAATTTTATAGAAGTTGAATCAAGACTAGAATACCTTAAAATATGTGTTACATTCATAAATGTTAAAGTTTTTACGTCAAGAATAAAAGTTACTATTTATATTCTGAATAGTTGGAGATAAATTAATTTGCCCAAATGGTCAGCTAATAACAAACCAATTTTTAATATATTTTTATTAAACCAAAATATTGCATACAAAAACCATAAACAATAACTATAAAAGAAATAATTTAATAATATAATAATAATTAAACTAAATTCTTTGATTCTCAAAAAAAAAATCATTCAGTTATTATTTTCTTCATCTTGATTAATTTCATCAAGATCTACAAAATAAGCAAATTAATAAGTATTAGCAGAATAAAGAACTATAGAATAAATATCTTACCTAATTCGTCTAATTGACAATCTAAACATTCTAAAACTATGACTTCATTAATATATTATTAGAACAATATAAAGATTTATTAATTATATTGATTGTCAATAGAAATAATTACTTACGTATTGTTGTTTTAGCAACGTCTATTCAAAAATAAAGTTATTAGTAATGTAAACATTTTTTTGGTTACCAAAATAAAAGTTAAATTAAATTACCTGAATTTATTGGTTCTGGAAGATTTTTGAAATTTAAAAGTCTACTAGTATAGATTGCTTGTGGATGTGTTTGAATGTTTTTAGATCTTTTTTCACTTGTTCTGTTTAATTTGATTTTATCATCATATTCATTTGCTTGAGAACTAATATCATATTTGTGGCTACGCAATTTACTTAATGTTTCATACAATTCCTCAGCAGTTGGTCTATTTTCTGCTTCAGCATCCCAACATTTAGTAATCAAATCTGCAAGTAATTTTGGTGTATATTTAAAAATATTTGGTCTAAGTCCTTTACATATTTTAATGGCTAAAGCATGATTATGTGGAACATTATTATAAGGAGTTTCTTCTGATATATATTCATTCATCATTATTCCAAATGAATAAATATCAGATGCTTTTGTATATTGATATCCACGTAAAAATTCTGGTGCCATATATGGCAATACTCCATAAATTCCTTCTTTTTTAACTGATTGTTTTTCATTATTTGCTGGTTGACACATTCCTAAATCACTTATAAATGGATATGAACCACTACTACTATATAATATATTGGCTGAATGAAAATCTTTATGAACTTTTCCAGCATTATGAATATCTAGAAGTCCACTTGCAATTCGAACTAATCCTTTAATTTTTGAAGAATAATATAATTCATTAGTATTCATATAATAATTTCTCTAATTTCCATATTTACAATATTCTAAAACCATCATATAATCTTTGGTATTTGGATCTTGAGTTATTCCATAACATTGAATAACATCAAAAAGATAAATCTGAAGATGAGATTTAATCTAATGAAAATATTGAAAGTGAAAATTTTAATAATATATAAATAATACACAAATAAAAATAAAAGTAAATAGATTGGATTTCTTATTTTAATTACCTCATTTAAAAATTCTGCACTTATAGAGGATGAATTATCCAAACTTTTTAATGCAATTTTTATATCACTAATTCTTTTCCATTTTTAATATCCCAATATTCAATATATCCTTCAGGCCATTCAGCTAAATAAATTTTACCAAATCCACCTCTGGTAATATAAACGATATCTCTAAAATTTTCAAAAGGTATCCATTCAAAATATTTTTTATAGTGCACAGCATTAAGTTGTGATTGTTGTATAAATTCATCAATATTTTTATTTCCGCTAGTCCAATTTTTAAAGTTATCCTTTAATCTTTTAGCATTACAAGGTTGGCACCAATCTTCTCCTGTACCAGGTTCATTACATTCACCACATATTCCATATGCTTGCTTTCTTTTTTCAAAATCTTCCATATAAACTATTTTTTCATCTATCTCTTCTGTTGATTCAGCAGTTGAACCAACAGTATAAATTGTAACATGTTTCTTTTAAAATAAGTGATTTAAAAAAAACATTATTATTCAAATTAAAAATTCAATAATGTTATATTAGTAAATAATAAAATGAATTGTTTTTACCTGATATTTACCTCCATAAACTCTTTTCCATAAATTTCTTTTATTTTCTTTAGGATTCATTTTTGATAATTCCATAATAAATTAATTTAGATTGTATATATTTACTTAGTAAAGTCTAAGATAACGTTAAATGAAACGTAAAAATTTTTTTTTTAAAATCACGGAGTTATGAAAAAATTTATTCAAAATATAGGTCCTTGCGCATGTGTAACATTCAAAAATTTGGTCTATATATAGTAACCAAAACGCTATTGATCGGCATAAAAGTAAAATCGATTGAATGAAACCATAAATAATTTCAGCCAACATTAACTAGCTATAACTTGTTTCGTTACAACAGGCTTAATGTAGTTTAAATCAGATATATTAGTGTTAATTATAAATACTAAGTTAAGTAAAAAAAAATGAATAATAATAAAAAAAATTGAAAAATAAAATATTTTGAAACCAATTAAATTATTTTATTTTGAAAAAAAAGAAAAATAACTTTTTAAAAAAATAAATTTCCCGGTTATACAGCAAGAACCGAAAAAAGTATTAATTTCCCAGTTTATAAGAATTAAAAAAAAAAATACATTTTTAACTATAATAATTGGGCGCAGAAGCATCATGCATCTCATGTCAAATTTATTTTTATACGCACCATATGAAGCGACTGAAGCGTCATACCGATTTTAAATTTCCATTTTATAAATTAAAAAATAATATCCACTCGCTCGAAAAGATAAATTTATTTTTTTGGTAAAGAAAATATAAATTCCAAGTTTGAGTTACAGTACATTAATTTATGAACATCTATTTATTTATTAATCATTTTTTTATATTCTTTTTTAAGATTTATTCGTTGACGCAATAACTTAAATGTCATATGATCTACTGTATATATTTGCCGATCAATCGTAACACATCACATTATGGTTAACGTTAACGTTATCCCTATTCTATTATTATTTGATACTTCTGAATAAATAACTTATCCATTTTTTCTACTTCAATAACATTTAGCCTATTAACCGGGTTTGAATCCCATTCATTAGGTCAATATAATTTTTAGGTGCTTCTATTTCGTTTATTTCAGGTCTAATTATTTTACATATTTCTAATGCTAATAATTTCATCATGAGCACAATTAGAAAAGGATTGTTTTTTAGTTAATAATAATATCAAAGCTATATATATTTGCTACTTGAGTATAAGATATATATATATATATGTCATGAGCTACATAAGGCAATTAAGGCATGACTCCATAAATTTAGTTTAATCTGTATTAGCAGCTTCGTCACATGATCCCATACATATCTGAAATGTAATTTGAATAGCAGTGTTAAATATCTTTTAATATAATATTTCTTGTATGAAAATCATGATGGACAATCTATTTTTGATGAATCTCTTTAAGGTCAATAATAAATATTATTCAATACTTTTAATGACTTAGCCCTTTTAATCGTTTTGATGCCGCGTCATATCTTCAAATTTTTTTTTTACGTCTTTATTAATTTTAAATTTAGAATGGAATACTACTAATAATTAGCAAAAAGAAAATTCATCTATTATTGGTGTTAGTTATTAACATGATGTAATTATTGTATGTTCAACATTACGTTTGGATTACTGTAAAATACAATGAATTGTGTAATACCTCCTCTGCATTGCCAAACACCTATCAACATCTTATTTATTACACACGCAGTTGTGTTATAGAAAGTAAATTAAATTGCATAATACGTCAAATATATCAAAATAAAAAGTTGGCTAATCATATTATAGCATGTTTCGACGTTAATATTATCCTTAAATATCAGTTTATACATGTTGAGTTCGAAATATATTTTAAACCCAACCTGGTTGACTATTTTTAAGCACCACATAATTTCTACAATGTTAAATATAATTATTTATCCGGTATCACGTGATTTTTTATAATTAAAAATGGTTATAATAAATCGTGTATCAGGCAAAATTCGTGTATCAGGCAAAAAAAATCGTGTATCAGGCAAAAATTCGTGTATCAGGCAATATCAAATCACGGGATACCGGATAAATCACTTATTCGGCACTTCGAACCGAATAACTAACGCTACCTAAAGGTAGCTTGTTATATTGGGAATCAAGTTTGATCAGTTGATCTCGGGCTCCTGCGGAGCCCAGATCAACCAATCAAACTTGATTTACCCAATATAACAGTTATTCGGCACTTCGTGCCGAATAACTATTAAGTATTTTACTACAAATATATCAGTTTTTACTTAAGAGAATGATTTCACAATGGTTCCTTGTCAAATAAATATTAATGGCAAAATTATAATTTTAAATACTTATTAGAAAATAGTTTATTTCGTTTGAATGAATTCATAAAGTTCTAAAAAAAGATATTTAAGTATATTATCGACCAGAATATTTATTTCTAATATTTATAAAAATCTGGCATTATACATTGCGGTCATTAAATAAATATCAATAATATTTTATATATTTATATGATTGAATAATTAATACGCTTAAATTTAGATTAAAAATAAAACATTAGTTAGTGAACTTGTTTTATAGTTTAGATAATAAATTTAATCAAATAAAATGTCATATAACATATTTACCAGCATATCTACGAGTCCATTCTCGAGCAGTAGCATCATAACGAGCACGATCGGTCTTGAGTACGTGAGCAACTTCAGGTACAAGTGGATGTACTAAATGTACTATTAATTATTTTTGTTTTATTAGTTTTAAATCAATTAAATCAAGGATAATTATGAATGTTATAATATACTTGGGTCTGTGTCGTACAAAAATGAGCAAATTGACAAGAGTACTTTTTAAAAGAATAAAAATTTTATTAATTTCTTTTGATATAATTATTTTATAATAATTTTATAATAATATATTATTACAAAATACCTTTTGAAATTGTAAGTGCTGGATTCCATGCATCTCTTAGAATATCTAGGCCTATACTTCCAGAACTGTTAATATTTGGATGATATATTCTTGTTGTAAAGCTAACCTTATATGGACAATATATGAGTAAGTACACAACTAAAATATATACAATATAATTACTATATAAATGAAATATACCTTTGGTGGTTTTAACGGGTAATCTATAGGAAAATGAATAGCAAGAAAAAACATACCACCTGAGTATGGCGTGTCAGCCTAATCAAAGTTATAGGAACAAAAATGAATCTTCTATGAATTTATACAAATTTTGATACATATAAACTGAAAAGTATTTACGGGGCCCATAATTGTCGCTTGCCAATGATAAAGATCATCTCCAATAGGACCAGCGCAACAGCATGAAGGTGGGTCCCTTCCTAAGTCATGCAATTCCTAGTAATATATACAGTACGTAAAAAGAAAAAGTTTTATCTGAAACCGCAGTTGAAAAAAATAATAAAACTTTATTGAAATTATTTTTTTATCTTACTTTATTAATTCTTTTAAGCGCCATTTTGTTTGTTTTAAAAAAAATAAAAAATAAAAAATAAAAAATAAAATTTGTAAAATGATATATAAAAAAGTTAATTAGAAGTTATTTAAATCATAACGGGAATTAATTATTATTATTATTTCCTTGATAAATTCTAAAAAAAGAAATTATTCTATGAGGCGTCCATTGAAAAATAAGAATATAATTGGTTTTATTACCTCTGATCATTACTACAACTAGATATTGTTTGGTTATAAAATAAATAAATAAATAAATGTTGTACTGTACTTTTCTAAAGAATACAAAAATAAAATAAAAAGCTTTTAAAATTTCCTTTTTATACATATATAAATACTAATATAATAGTAAGTCGGCTAAGAAATAATTCACAAGAATTTTTATATGACAATATTAATAATGATTATTTTAAAATAAAAGCTTATTTTATCAAAAAAAACTGCCAGATGGTTTAATGAATTATTTAGATTATCCATTCACTTGCAAAAATTGGGATTGACATTAAAATCCTTTAATTATTAAAAAACTATTATACTATACTATCACATATGAAAATTTATGTATTTTAATATTCTACTATTTAAATCAAGCAAAATTATGTTCTATTTGAGTGATATAAATGAATTCAATATTTATACTAAATATTTATTATTGTATTTATTTTTCGAATATTTAATATGACATGATTAAAAATAGGTAAAATAAAACTTTGAATAAAATATTATTAGGTTCAAGAAGGTTTTCCATTTTCTATAATAAATTCACCTGATTTTAAATCAAGTTTTTAATGTAGAGAAAGATCCAAAAAAATATTTTCATAAAATATAAAATAATAATAACATTAAACTAAAATAAAAAACTTCCCTTCGAATTTTTTTTACTGCGCATTCATTATTTAATAATTACAAATAAATTTATAAATAAAAGATTCACAGTCGCCGTATATTAGAATCTTAGTTTTCTTTTCGTTAGCGTTAGAAGATTAGGAATATAATTTTGGTAATGTTTTCAAAATGATTTTATTGTCAAATAATTTTTTCCTCCTTTTAAAAAAAATGTACAGTACAGTTGAAAACATATTGGTGCATTGAAAATCACGATTTAGAATCACCGCTTCAGCAATACGGAAAATAATACTGGACCAACTTTCATTTAAATATGTGGTTCTCGTACTCATTTTATTTAGTTTATTTGCGAGCGTTTATTTGCTAGCGTTATAATTGATTTACTATATAAAGTGATAATATACAGCCATTAATTGAGTTAAAAATTTCAAACTTCAATCTTCAAAATTTTGATTAGTTATTTATACTTTTTACTATATATTAGATAAACCTCGCATATGTGGCGCAATTATCTATTATCTAATATGACAGCACGTTCGTATACTTGAAAAAAACAAAGTCTCTCAGATAAAATATAAACAGTGAAACGCGTCTGTCATGCAGTCACGTGATTGCAGAATCTGTCAACCATGACGATAATCTTTAAATCGGGTTAATAATTTGCACGTGTTACAAAGCCTTAAATTCATTACTGAATAATTAGAAATAAATTTATAAGGAAATTTACCTCGCGGTGCATATGAAGTCGGACAACTGATAAATTTATTTCATTTCTTATTTTGCTGCTTAATTTTATTTTTTTTTTTACATTTTTGATGATATTAAAAATGTCCGTGAACGATTTTAGAAATCAAATTTTATCGAGTTCTGAAGAGAAAATAGTCGGAGTCAATAAAAGAGACTTAATTGATAAGATTTTGGCTCGGTAAGCCCTTTTAGTTAAATTTAGATTTTCTTTTCATTATTTTTTAAGTTTTTTTTTCATCTTTTATTTTTAGATATTCCTCCAAGTTTGTAATATACCGAGAGTTATTGCAAAATTCAGGTAAAAATTTTTATTTATTATTGATTTATAATATGCTATATGATTAATGATTAATTATCGTTATTAAATAAAGATGATGCGGAATCAAAAAGTGTCCAAATTAAGTTTGAAACTGAAATGAATACGGATAAAGTTATACGAATTCTTTTCAAAAATAATGGTTTCCCTTTCAGATCCGAAGATTGGGAACGGTTAATAAAAATTGCAGAAGGAAATCCAGATAAGAAAAAAGTAATATTGTTGAAAAATTCTCGTTAAATTAAATTAGTTAATCAATCTAACTCTACTTTTATATTATTAACAGATAGGGGTTTTTGGCGTAGGCTTCTATTCATTGTTTACAGTTTGTGAAGACCCATTGTAAGTAACAGGTAGTAGTATCGTTACGTAAACTATTAATTAATATTAATTTACGCTTAATTTGATAGTGTTTCTTCCGGTGGACAAGGAATGACTCTCTATTGGCGTGAAAATAATTTATATACAAAGCAGGGAGAACGGGAATCTGACGATGATTGGACAACGTTTTTATTTGATATGAGAGAACCTATAGAGGTGATTAATTATATAAATTTGTTAAATTTATTACCTAAATCACTCACTATGTTGCTTTTTTTCATAAACTAGTTGCCGGACGTTCAAGAATTCGCACGGTTCTTGGTCAATTCACTGGTATGTTTATTTAAATAATATCGTATAATCACTTAGTATTAATTTATTAATATCTTTTTTTCCATTATAATAAGGGATTTACGGAATATCTTCAAGAAATAACTGTTCATTTTAATGACAAATTAGTAATACAACTATCAAAAAAAATACAAGGGCCGAAATTTACAATGGAGATCGCACCCGAGTTCAATAGGCTTTCTTCACATGAGTTGTTCTATCTTGCTTCGGTAGATTTTAGAGACGTTCAACTAAACATTGAGAGATTACTTGTTCCAGATATTTGTACGGGAAAATTTAATCAAATAAGTCCATCAACTATATTTCTTAATATTGTAAGTGGAAATTTGGACGTTAGAGCAGATTATGAGTTTTCTGCGGAGATGAAACGTATTACAAAAAAAGAACTACCACGTGAAACAACAATTCAAATGATTTATACTAAATTTGATGAACAAAACTCGTTCGGAGATTGTGTTTCTCCGGTATTCAAAGACTTGTTTCCATATCCGGAGCAAGGACGGGTACATATCGGTTTCTCTACTCATCAAACTACAGGATATTGTTTTCACTTATCAGCTCGTGTAATTCCTACTGTACGTATATTCGGTTTAATTTTAAAAAAAAAGAGTTAATTTTCTTTCGTTAATATTAAAGTTTCATTATTTAGGTACAACGAGAATCGATAGATTTATTGGATATGACTTTGGCTGAATATAATAGTGAGATTCTATGTTTAGCAGGGACATTATGTAGAATTTTGTATGAAAATGAAATGATTAAAATAAACAGAAGGATCGTTAATACTCAAAGTCTTAAATGGCTGGAAGAATGTGCAGCACGTGCTTTGACTCACTTCACCTTTAATACAACTACACCAAATGAGCAAGTTGGCGAAATAACAGAGTCCCAATTTTTCAATTGTTCAGAAGAAAAATTGACAATTCTTTCAACAACCGGCATCCTCCAGATATCTGACGTACGCATTCCTAACCTAGAGATGTTAGGGTTCATAAAAACCGTCCCACTTGTTCCAACGATTATATTTGAACAATGTAAAACATTTTTTAAGAAAGCACAATCGATGAAACTTATAAGAGAATTGAATTTTCTTGATGTTTTAATTGAATTGGAAAATCGAGAATTTTCCGAAAATGAAATGTTTGAACTTTTGAAATGGTTGATTTCCTATTTATCAAAAGGGAATATTATTGATACATCAAATTTTGAGCGGTTCATGGAAGTTGCACGTATTGGTAATGATTTTCGACCTTTGAAAACAATCCGTTGTTTTTTGAATCCAGAAATAATTCCGTCCAGCGTAGATGTACCGGATTATGTATTGTCATATACTATTTCTAAGAATTTAAAAAGCCAAGATCTTATAAAATGGTTTAAATGGTCAGAGTTATCTTTAGTTGGTTGGGCGAGGTTTATTAGCAACAAACCTAATTTGGAAACGGACCCTACATTCGTTGAAAAGGTTTATGAGATTTTAGCGGGAAATTTTAACAAATTTTCAATAGATGACAAAAGATTACTTCGCCAGTTGTTTGAACAAAAGAAATGTATTCCAACTAAATTTGGAATGAAAATTCCCAATGAGGCTTACTTTGAAGGTGTAAATCTATTTCCTGACTTGCCAACGATCAATTTTCAAAAATCTTCAAATGTTAAGGATTTAATGGAGCTTTTCGGCGTTCGAAAGGTAACCAAACATTTTCTAATTTTTTTTTTTTATGATTAAACTAAGTTTCTAAATTTATTTGTAGATTGTTGAAATAAACCTCATTATTGATCGTCTTACTAATCATGATGATTGTGATTATATGCAACTTATAAAATATCTTGCTTCAAAGTCAAATGATCTTAAACAAAATGAAAAAAATATGTTAAAGAGCAGGAGCATCTGGCCAAAGTATAATCAAGGTTCACAACAAATTCAACATTTCGTTATTAGTGATCTACATATACCTTTAGAACTTTATCGCGATCTTGGTTTACCGGTAATTGATTGGAAAGTAAGATGGGTTCGTAACACACCAGAAGGTACGTACATACATTCATCATTATTTATTTATTGTGTACATTTTTTTTAATTATAGTTAATTAAATTTTTTAGAAAGGTTTTTGATTGAGTTGGGTATACAACAATGTCCTACAATTACAAAAATTCTGGAGCTGGCAGCGCCTACAACTTATTCTGATATTCGTTACAAAGCTCTCAGATATTTTATTAATAATTTTGATAGAAAATATTATAGAAATTATTATGCAGCTGAAATAAACGTTGCATTTTTGCCTTGTTTGCATGATAATTACGCAAAACCTTTAGAATGTTTTATTAATCCTGAATGCACGGTAATGAGTTTCAAAGTTATAAATAGAGGCTTGCAGCATCAAGTGGGAAAATTAGGTGTTCGTCAAAATCCTAATCGGGAAGAGCTTTTAAGCAAGTTATTGCAGAATCTGCCACGAGATGAGATTAATGCGGAAAAAATTTTTGGATATTTGTCGTCTCGACAAGCAGATTTTAATCATTCTGATTGGAATAAACTTGCTAATTTTGACTTTATTCCGATTCGAAATCAATCTAATGGAATTTTCCTTACCAGACCATGTAAATGTTTTTTTAAATTTCAAGATGAGTACGTATTTATTCTCTCTTTATAAGTTCTCTCTTTTTATCTTTAATTTAAAATTAAAAAAAATCCTTCTTATTAGATTGAAAGATCACTTTTTACAAATTGATTTTGGAAAAAAGGCCAATAGATTTCTGCAAAGTTGTGGTGTTAAGGATGAACCATCTTCAATAGAATATGCTGAATTATTGGTAAAATCATCACATGAATTGTGGCAATTAATTGGTGTAGAAAAATATCTAAATATTTTGAGGAAAATCGCTAATGGCTTTAGTAATTTTGGAAATATGGCCAGTAAAATAGGTTTAGTTTCACAAATGAAGAAAGCGCCAATTTTAGTTTCTATAACGAAAAAAAATAGAGAAATCAATTCTGAAATGAGAGAAGCCAATAATTATCGTTTAGGTACGGCCAAAGAAATTTATATAAATGATGATAAAATATATCAAGGAATCTTTAATCCATTGACAGCTCCAGAAGAGGATAACTTAGAAATTTTATATAAGGTATAAACTAATTTTTATTATAATTATACGAACAACATGCATTAATTTTAGAATTTTTCTTATTTAGAAATTAGGATGTAAATCATTACGTGATTCTGTAATAGAAGCTTCAACTCCAAAAGGCAGTATCCGAGTAACTGATAAATCTAAAAAATTTCAAGAGATAATTATAGAAAGAGCAAGTTTATATTATTTTAAATATCCTTTAAATGATATTAAAAATGATGATGAGTGGCTTAAAAAATTAAAAGTTAGAGAGATTGATTATATAGAAACAAGCTATACATTAGAAAATACTAGAAAGACTAAGAAAAATAATACTAGCATCCTTCGAGAAGATAACAAAATGGATTCTTGGGCTCTTTATATCACATCTAATTCGACTACGCTTGATATTTCGAAACATATAGCCAGGAATATTTACAAATCACATGGGTGGAAGCATATATTTGCTGTTAACACACTTTTAATTTCGTCTTTATTAGATTTAAAAGAAATGGGATATCCGGTTGATGTTTTATTACAACAAGTTAATGGTAAACGTTAAGCAAGAGGGAGCACTTACTTATCAGTTCCAAAAAAAAACATGGACTTGGCCAGACCGATTTTATAAACGGTCTTATGGACCGGTTTCAAATGATCTTTAGACTAAATTTCATTTGAATTACGGTACTACTTTTTTTAGGTTCAGATTAACTCAAAATAAACGAATAAATTTCAATATAACCGCAAGTAATTTAACTTTTAGCTGCTGATCGGTTGTTATTATAGTCCAAAAAAATTTTTTTTTTGATTAATATTCTTTAAGGTTTTATAAGATGTATCTAAATATTATAATTAACCCTTTCTTGTAAATAAAGAATATATTTTCGTTAAATTATTTTTCGTTGTTCTTTTTATTAAATTAAACGCAATGATCGCACCATAACGAGCTAATTTATTTTTAAAATTTTTTATTTCATTTTTAATATCCAATTGTATTAATCGTAATTGTATGTTATATAACTTAAAAACTTTACATAATTTAAAAACTATCATCACGTTTCATGATTTAACTATCCAAATGTACAGGGAACTTAAATAATACATAAAGATCTCAGCTTTTGTCAGTCCGACCCATTATTGAAGTAAGCTTTGTCATTGTTCATAGAAAATCCAAGTATTTTTTTTATTATATATTTAATTTGATATTGTAGCTTAACATTAGAGAATTTCTCTTATTTAATTTATTATATAGATTTATAGAATTAAGTCAAAGATATTATAGAGTTTTAGAATTAATGAAAATAATGTTGAGATAATATTTAGTAGAAGTTTGCTTTTTTTTTGAAAGTTGAAAATATAATGGTTAATAGCTAAAGAATAATAGAAGTTTCATCTTTAAACAAAAATGTTAATAAATCTATAATTACGTATGTACTTTATTTATAAGATAAAAAGCTTTATAAAATTCAAACGAACTGATATACTTATTGGAAATAATTTACTTGCTTAAAATGTAAAGTTATGTATAATAATCATACAACTGTTCTATCATATAAATATTAATTAATTGGTAATACTCTTATTCTCTTACAAGCACTGGATGACTTGGGCGTACATTCGATCATTTTATATGTCGATAAACCGTGAACAAACGCCATATAAAAGGAGACTACAAATTATGATAATGTATAGAATATATATGAATATAGTAGAATTAACGGGTCCATAAGTTCCAGATAATATATATTATAACCAAATATTAAACCGAAATATGGATAACAAACTATAGAGTATTTATTACCATTACTATAACCTACTTTTGCCGTTTGGACGTTCTTTTTATTTGTAAATGAGAATAAAAAACTACCTTTCGTGCGTTTAAAAGAACCATTTGTTGAATCCCATTCAAGTGGATTATATCCTCCAATTATTCCTTCAGAATTTTTAATTTTTAATACAATTATAGTAGCCCCCCTATTATCACATTTTTTTTATGAAATTCTGTGGCCGTATTACCATCTCTACTAGCTCTATATAAAAGATTAAATATATAGAGACTAAATTTTCTTTCCTTATTTCTATCAATCCAATTTGTAACATGTCTTTGATCAATTATCACGGAATTAATATCTTTTAAATATCTTGATGCTAAATTATTAAGGTTTGGCTTGTATTCAGGGATCATGTAATAATTCAAAAGATCATTTCTATATTCCTTTGATAAAATTTTTTCATAAGGTTTAATTTCGATCATATAAAACCTTAGGAGATATATCATAAAATCTAATTAAAGGAATAAACCTGCAAATAATCCTTTTAAAGGTCATAATATCATTTTGATTCCATTGAGATACATCTCTACTAAAATTATGTTCTTGTGCCAATCCCATTTAACTATGATATTTCCCAAATTTCAATTTCTTCTATATTCAAATCTTCACGTTTTAAAATGATTTCCAATAATTGACCAGATAGTTGAGTGAATTTATTTGAATTAAAAAAATTTTCTGGTTCAATACAAATTGTTTCCAAGCAAAGATATCGTAAATTAATGAGAGATTCATAATAAAAAACAGTTTGAAGAGCTCGAACCGGATCATTTTGTAATAATTGGCGATGTTTTAACAATATAATCTTTAGTAAACCTAGTTAAATTTTCTAAATTTAATTCATCTGAAGCGATTATAATATTTAAAAGTTCAGTTCCAATTTTGTCTGTGATATAAACATAATCAGCATAAAGATATCTAAAAAAAAAATTGTAAATAAATGAAATATGCTTGTAAAAATTGTATTTTATTTAAAATAACTTACTTAAGAATAACGTCAAAAACTTGAGGAGAAATGTTCAGTTTATAAATTACATATTTTTCATCTTTTTTCTCAATATTTTTATCGGAAATTATATTATCGAAATATTTTGATTTACATCGTAAGATATTAGAATGAGCATGAAATTCCTTAGAATCATGTATTTTTCCAGCGTAAATGATAACATTATAATCCGTTTCAGTTTTAAGTAACTGTTCAAATGCTTTGGTTACTTCGGTTTGAAATGATATGTCATTTTATCATTTTATCAGTATTTATACGTATATAATTATAAATTTTTTGATATTTTATTAGCGTTAAAGAAAGGAGAAAGATTTAACGCAAGGATATTATTTTAAGTCTTTTATATTTCATTTTTCTTTTCATAAAAGCTCCATTAACTCCCATATAAGAATATATTGGGGATTTTTTTATAGAACAGAAAATCATCTCTGATTTTCAATTTCTTCTTTCATAATAACTTTGCATATAATTGCATGAAATTTCATTATAATGCAAATTTTAGCTATTTACAATAATCTACAGTATGTGATAAATTTCTTTGGAATTTCTTTTTTGGTGAAAAAAATTCCATTTTTTTCTTTATGCATATAAATTAAGCACAAATTCAGACTTTTGGAAACTTTTTGCAAACTTTCTCCTGCGCCTCAGAAAATAATACTTTTTGTCGATCCAAATCCTCAGCTTACTTTATTTTCCTTGTAAATAATAAATCCCGTAATTTTTTAAAAATTATCTATTACTACATATGTTAATAAATATTCTCAAATAATAAAGGCAAAATAGAGTTTTACAAATAATTTTTTAAGCGATTTGCATGATTGCGTCATCTGACAGCTGATGTGCATCAGATGAAGCAAAAATGTGATTTTATTACGCTATTATATTATTTTGAAACTTATTAGTTACAAATACATTTGCATTATATGGAAAATTTTATATATTTTTTTAAATATTTTAAATAAAAAATTTGTCACAAAAAAAAAATTAATCTTTATAATGCAGAAAAAGTCTAGGAAAAATTGAATCCAAACTCTCCTAAAATTGAATTTATAAAATAAATGTATTTAATCAATAAAAAATCATATTATTAATATTTTAGACAGTTATACTAAAAAAATACAGCTATGAACTTTGAAAAAGATTTTAAATGTAATATTTTCATCTTCTTCTAACAAATGTATTTGAGTAGTGTACCTTGACAATAATAAGAAGGAACAAATACAATCCAATAATAAGAAGTCAGATAATAAATATGAAGTATAAACATCAAAAAAAAAAAATTTACATTTTTAAGATTTAATACACACTCTTTTTCAAAAACTCCTTTAAGAAATTTCTTCATTCTACCAGTGATTGTAAATCTCTGCATTTACCTATTATAAGAAAGAAAAAATTATTAATAGTGTGCTAAATTTTTATTTAATGGTAAAGAAGACATAGCCAATTCCTCCTTTAAAATTAGCAGACTTTATCAATAACAAAGTAGGATGTTATTTGCTTGAGTTGGTTATCAAGTGAACAAGAGAAATAAAAAAAAAATAAAGAAAAAAAGAAAAAAAGGGAATAAAAAAATAAAATAAAAATAAAATAAAATAAAAAAAAAAGCAGGTAATTTCATAGGAATTACCCACTTTGCTCACTCTTACCCAACCCAAACAAATAAATCCAGTACCCTCCTAAGTAAAATTTGTGAACTCCCCGACTCAATGAGTTATCCGTTCTAATTTTAGCTTAGGAAGTTACCCACTTTGCAAATAAAAAAATACACACCTCTTTTAAAGTCTCTTAATAAGCCATTTACACTCATCTAGAAAATCAGTAATGCTCCATTCAGAGAATTTTCATCTGTTGTCCAGTATTTCAATACAAAATAATGCTGTAATTGATAAATAATTGAATACAATTTAATAATAAGAAATCAGATAACAAATATAAAGTATAAACATAAAAAAAAATTTTTCACATTTTTAATACTTGATATGCACTCTTTTTCAAGAATTCCTCTAAGAAATTTCTTCATTTTACCAGTGATTGTAAATCTCTGCATTTACCTATTATAAGAAAGAAAAAATTATTAATAGTGTGCTAAATTTTTATTTAATGGTAAAGAAGACATAGCCAATTCCTCCTTTAAAATTAGCAGACTTTATCAATAACAAAGTAGGATGTTATTTGCTTGAGTTGGTTATCAAGTGAACAAGAGAAATAAAAAAAAATAAAGAAAAAAAGAAAAAAAGGGAATAAAAAAATAAAAATAAAAATAAAATAAAATAAAAAAAAAAGCAGGTAATTTCATAGGAATTACCCACTTTGCTCACTCTTACCCAACCCAAACAAATAAATCCAGTACCCTCCTAAGTAAAATTTGTGAACTCCCCGACTCAATGAGTTATCCGTTCTAATTTTAGCTTAGGAAGTTACCCACTTTGCAAATAAAAAAATACACACCTCTTTTAAAGTCTCTTAATAAGCCATTTACACTCATCTAGAAAATCAGTAATGCTCCATTCAGAGAATTTTCATCTGTTGTCCAGTATTTCAATACAAAATAATGCTGTAATTGATAAATAATTGAATACAATTTAATAATAAGAAATCAGATAACAAATATAAAGTATAAACATAAAAAAAAATTTTTCACATTTTTAATACTTGATATGCACTCTTTTTCAAGAATTCCTCTAAGAAATTTCTTCATTTTACCAGTGATTGTAAATCTCTGCATTTACCTATTATAAGAAAGAAAAAATTATTAATAGTGTGCTAAATTTTTATTTAATGGTAAAGAAGACATAGCCAATTCCTCCTTTAGAATTAGCAGACTTTATCAATAACAAAGTAGGATGTTATTTGCTTGAGTTGGTTATCAAGTGAACAAGAGAAATAAAAAAATAAAAAAAAAATAAAAAAAGGGAATAAAAAAATAAAAATAAAAATAAAATAAAGTAAAAAAGAAAAAGCAGGTAATTTCAAAGGAATTACCCACTTTGCTCACCCTTACCCAACCCAAACAAATAAATCCAGTACCCTCCTAAGTAAAATTTGTGAACTCCCGACTCAAATGAGTTATCCGTTCTAATTTTAGCTTAGGAAGTTACCCACTTTGCAAATAAAAAAATACACACCTCTTTTAAAGTCTCTTAATAAGCCATTTACACTCATCTAGAAAATCAGTAATGCTCCATTCAGAGAATTTTCATCTGTTGTCCAGTATTTCAATACAAAATAATGCTGTAATTGATAAATAATTGAATACAATTTAATAATAAGAAATCAGATAACAAATATAAAGTATAAACATAAAAAAAAATTTTTCACATTTTTAATACTTGATATGCACTCTTTTTCAAGAATTCCTCTAAGAAATTTCTTCATTTTACCAGTGATTGTAAATCTCTGCATTTACCTATTATAAGAAAGAAAAAATTATTAATAGTGTGCTAAATTTTTATTTAATGGTAAAGAAGACATAGCCAATTCCTCCTTTAGAATTAGCAGACTTTATCAATAACAAAGTAGGATGTTATTTGCTTGAGTTGGTTATCAAGTGAACAAGAGAAATAAAAAAAAATAAAAAAAAATAAAAAAAGGGAATAAAAAAATAAAAATAAAAATAAAATAAAGTAAAAAAGAAAAAGCAGGTAATTTCAAAGGAATTACCCACTTTGCTCACCCTTACCCAACCCAAACAAATAAATCCAGTACCCTCCTAAGTAAAATTTGTGAACTCCCCGACTCAAATGAGTTATCCGTTCTAATTTTAGCTTAGGAAGTTACCCACTTTGCAAATAAAAAAATACACACCTCTTTTAAAGTCTCTTAATAAGCCATTTACACTCATCTAAAAAATCAGTAATGTTTCATTCAGATAATTTTCATCTGTTGTCCAGTATTTCAATACAAAATAAATAATTGAATACAATTCAATAATAAGAAATCAGATAACAAATATAAAGTATAAACATAAAAAAAATTTTTCACATTTTTATTACTTGATATGCACTCTTTTTCAAGAATTCCTCTAAGAAATTTCTTCATTTTACAAGTGATTGTAAATCTCTGCATTTACCTATTATAAGAAAGAAAAAATTATTAATAGTGTGCTAAATTTTTATTTAATGGTAAAGAAGACATAGCCAATTCCTCCTTTAGAATTAGCAGACTTTATCAATAACAAAGTAGGATGTTATTTGCTTGAGTTGGTTATCAAGTGAACAAGAGAAATAAAAAAAAACAAAAAAAAAGAAAAAAAGGGAATAAAAAGATAAAAATAAAAATAAAATAAAATAAAAAAAAAAAGCAGGTAATTTCATAGGAATTACCCACTTTGCTCACCCTTACCCAACCCAAACAAATAAATCCAGTACCCTCCTAAGTAAAATTTGTGAACTCCCCGACTCAAATGAGTTATCCGTTCTAATTTTAGCTTAGAAAGTTACCCACTTTGCAAATAAAAAAATACACACCTTTTTTAAAGTCTCTTGAGCCATTTACACTCATCTAGAAATCAATAATACTCTATTCAGAGAACTTTCATCTGTTGTCCAGTGTTTTAATACAAAATAGTGCTATAACTGATAAATAAACAAAGAATAAATACATAAAAGGTCAGATAACAAATTTAAAGTATAAACATCAAAAAAAAAAAAAAAATTCGCGTTTTTAATACTTGATACGCACTCTTTTTCAAGAACTTCTCTAAGAAAATATGTGCACTTTCATCTTCGTTTTATCCTATTACTCTATAATAAAAAAAAGATTTTTTTTCTAATATTTGTAATAAAGATTCAAGTATAAAAATAATAAAGTAATAAATATTTACTATTAGCTTTGCTGAAAATATCGTCAAAAATTTTGATCCCAGATGTCATCTCATCCCTTTCTTAGGCTTATGTGACGTCTTTGCTAAGCTTTAGATCATAAGTCTTCCCCAAAATGTGTGAGAGAGAGACAGAAGGATGTATTAACACAACAAAACAAAAGTAAAAATTTAAGTTAAAAATAAATAAAAAAATATTATTAAGAACTTTTTAAAAAAGGGAAGGGTAAAATACTGCGAAAAAAATAAGTTTATTGATAAGAGTGAAGAGAAAGAGAGAGAAAAATTTCTGGAGTGGCTTAATATATAAATTTGTTAGTCAATTATGTCATAATCAAAATTATGAGACAAAAGAGATGACTCATAATTAATAGTCCCGATTAGTCTGATAATATTTAGCTGATCAAAGTCCGCTTATAGGATTTTTAGTTGTACTGCGGTACTGTAGGTCACCGGCCCAATATGTTTAATAATTATTTATTTTAAATAAACCAACCATTTTTAAACGTAAAAATAATATATTGTTAAAATAAAACAAACTTGTAAACTTAAAAATCGCGTCTCAGACGTCTCATGTAAACAACATGAAGATTTACAATTTTTTTTGTAACCGTCCTAACGTTATTCACTGACACGCGAAAATGAAAATAATGTTATCAAGTTTGGCGTTCCAGAATTGTCAAAATTCAAATATAAAGGATTCATTTGCTTTTACGCTTAAAAAAGCATTGAGTTTGCATCACTTTATTCACCTTGATTTTTTTATCAATTCTCAATCTTATTATCGTAACTGGCAACTTCTTTCAAGGAACTTATCGAAAGAACCCTATTACAAGCGCGCCTAATGTTCAATAACTCGAAACTTCAACTCACTTATTGTAAGGTTGTGCGTCTTTCTTTTTAACATGTTCTAATTGTTCCTGAATATCTTACAGTCTTCTAGAAGCTTGCTGCTCTTCTTTGATTTGTAATAACTCGGTATGATAGTCTGATAAGTTCCGTTGATCTCCAATTTCAAAAGTTATTGTAGCTGATACTTTTACAAAACAAATAATTCATTCTTTTTTATATATATATCTTTTTAGTGAATTATCTTGATACTATTATTTAGGAAAATACAGGTTTTCTTGCTTGATGATAAACTGTTCAGATATAATTGCATTATCTTCTAAGACAAACCCAAGCGTTATAACATCAGTGTTAATTTGGAACTTTTAATATTATGATTGATGAAAATGATCATGCACTTTCATATAATACGAAAATACTTAAATTATAGATAAGTAGTAAATTACATCAATCGTAATAATTTTTTTGGTGGTGATACAAGACTTTGTTGTTTAAGTTTTTTATAATACGAGATTGGGTTAAATCATTTTATGTGCGGTACAATGTTCAAAATGTTTAGAGAATCGACTTAAATTCAAAAAAAAATGTCTAAATTGAAAGTTCTTAGTGAAAATTAGGTTTTATTATTATTGAAAAATAAATAAATAAATAAAATTTAATACAAATTTATTAATTTCGGAACGTTAGACCAGTTGATCCATTTTTTATATTCTGTAAAAGGCTCATATTTCCGGAATTAATAACCTCATATCATGGAATTCATCGAATTATTTACATTCATGTGAATGGATCCGTGAAAGGCTCATATTTACGGAGTTTTTACAGAAATGACGGATAAAATTTTTTGTAGGGAGATTATCTTTTTTAAAAACATTTGTTAATATTTTTATTTAGAAATTAATTTGTTAAAATAAGAGCCATTGCAATTTAATTTTTACACTTTATTCATTCTTAATTTTTTTACGCCTCATTAAAGATTAGTAAGATTAACATGGAAGGTACGATTGTCATGGTCTCAATTCAAAAATACACCTATCGATACAAAATCAAATAAAATATTGTAAAATAAAAATATAAATAGATTTTCTTTTTATTTTTAAATTTACCCAATTTAAAATTGCATAATAACATTTTCAAAATTAATATTGATTCACGTATATGTAATAAAGTTTTCGATATTGGTCACCTTTGTAATAATAACTTTTCTATAAGGATATTATGAAATATCTTACATTTCTTTCATTTATATAATAATTAATCTAAAAATTAATTTCCTAGCGTAAAGATAAAAAAAGCTTATGTAAAAAATAAGCAGATTATCGTTTAATTAAAATAGATTTTTTAAAATTTTTATTCAATATAAATTTATTTTTGATATATTAATTTGGCAATGGTTTAGTATAAAGTTTTTATCGTAGGCTTGTTACTATTTTATTTTTGAAAAAAATCATAATGATGTACGTACATTATCGAAAAATAATACTATTCAAAAAAAGAAAAAATCCCATAGCCAGCACGCCCTGATCGCCAAAACTAAAATTCCAAGCAAATACCCACTATGTATAAAAATTGCGTTAAGGAAAAAATTGTTTGTGAAAATGTACGTTTAAATGAAAATATTTGTTTAAAAAAGTTATTTTTCTAGAAAGTTCAGTGTTTAAATAAAAAAAAATCTAATTTTGTCGTCTACGTAAAAAAGTATGTGTAAAAAAAGTTTATTGTACGTAGATTTACGTGATATGCCGGGAGATACTGGTATTCCCTACATTTTTTCTCGTGAATTTAATATCTTCTAAAGTGTGAACACATTATGTGATTAAAATAATCGTACATGAATAATGAGGATATTATGAGACTATAGTATTGTGAACTTTTGAGTATTTCCAATTAAGTAATTCGTTATGATACATTAATTCATGAGAAAATTCATAAATATGTCTAATATAATTTTTGCATCAAGATCTTTACATTCTCACTGGGGAAAATTATTTTTTTATTATGCATTTATGCCGTTACAAATAGAAATGACAAACGATATCACAGCGGGCTGCTGTCAAATATGATCCTGACTCGTATCAAAATTACAATACTTGATTTTATCATTTGTACTTATAAATAAAAGGAAAAAGGAAAAAGGAAACAAATTATATACAAAATTAACATTGAAGTTAAATATTTGTAGAAATTGATGTAATCGTACTTTATAAAAGTTATTCAAATTAATTTCTTATTAATTGAAAAACTTCGTACTCTTCTATATTAAATCATCTTCAGTATCTCGTATCTTTTTCTCGTAATATTCTTGTTTACATATATTAAAATTATAACTTGATGATGTACTATATAAACCAGGAACAGATAATTTGAGATCAGAAGATCCAAATGAGGGTCCACGCCAATTAGGGTAAGAAAATGTATTATTCATATTGTTTACATGACTCAAAATTGAATCGCCTAATTTATCTTTGTTCTTAAATGAGAATATAAAACTACAAGGTTGGCTGTAAGAATCAGAAGATTTCCATTTCGAAGGATTATATCCACCTAAAATTTCCTCAGTTTCTCTAACTTTAATAAAAGTTGTAGTATTAGGTTTATTACCACATAATTCATGAAATTTTTTAGGAGAAAATCCATCTCGGCTCCCTCTTAGCAATAAATTGAATTTATACGGTAAATACAATTCTCTAAGATGTGCTAATTTACTATTAATATCAACTTTATCAATCCACCTCGAAACAATTGAAGCAATATTTAAATTAACAATATTTGAATCAATGATTCCGTCAATTTTTAAATTTCTAGGAAGTGGAATATTACTGTTATCTGGTTTAAAATCAGGATCCATATAAGAATTCAATAAATCTTTGTAGATTTGATGATTTAATAGTTTTTTATATGGATTCACTTTATGTAAAAATTCTTTAGATGATAAACTAAAAAATCTAATTAAAGGTAAACAATTTTGTAAAGTATTTTCCATCATTTTGAAATCATCATATGTCCAAGTATCAGGATCTGAAATTAGAGTTTGATTTTGTGCAAGTCCCCATTTTAACACATGTTCCCATACTTCAATTTCTTTCATTTGTAAATCATCTCTTTTAATAAGTGAAATCAAAGATTTTTCAGGTAACGAAGTAAAATCAAGTGATTTAAATATTTTTTCAGGTGATTTAGCCATGAAATCCATGCAAAATTCTTGAAGTTCTGAAAAATTATTAGATTGAAAACTAATTCGATGAGTTAGTTCAAAATGTTGTTCTATCCATTCAGTTTTGTTTTCAATTAAATACTTTTGTAAATAATCAACCATCTCATTAAGATGAAGCACATCTGCAGCAACCAAAATTTTAAAAATATCTGAAGTATCATTCTCATTTAAAGATAAAATGCCACCATAAATATATCTATTACAAAATTAACATTAAAATAAGATTATCGTATATTAATATCTAATAATAAATTTATTAAATATATACTACTTACTTTAAAATAATTTGAAAAGTATCCGGTGAGATATTTGGAAACTTAATATGAGCCAAGACATTATCATTATTCTTCTTATTTGAAGCTAAATATCTTCTTAAATATGGGGAACGGTAGCATAAAATACCAGTATGTGCACGAAATATTTTTACGTTAGGGTCTTCACCAACTTCAATTGTAATATCATAATATTCATCATCATCCAATAATTCAATAAAATTTTGACTTAATTTCGGAAAAAATTGCATAGACATTTTTTTGTAATCAATGAAAAAGAAAAATAAATAAAAAAAAAATGGCTAAAAATTTTGTTCAACGTTGTTCAACGTTATAATATCGTTGCATGATCGACTTAAAATGTCATCATGGCGCAGTAGTCCCACATTAAAGTTATTAACATAACTCGTAAGTGATTAAACCTTACTTTCTCTTTATGAATAATGTTTTATAAATTCTTATATATCAGTTATATGTATTCAATTGAAATTGCTTGGATAATTAAAAGAATTCATATTAATAATGATAATTTATTTGAACTATTTATAATTTTTTTTTTTTTTTTTTTACGCACGGAATCAATTAAAGGGTCAATTTTTATTTTGAATTTAATCATGGCTTGCAACACGTATCAGTAGTGTTAAGTATTTTGAAATATTCAATGTTTGATTTGAACATATTTTTATAGTCGTATTTTTATTGTATTTTTTATTTAAATGTAATATTTACTGTAATTGTTATAATATATGAAATATTTTTCAATTCTAATTTATTGAAAACTTTTTTGTATATGTCAAGATATTTACAGTGCTGGCAAAAAATAATTGTGACATATTTTTATTATTATTTAACAAGTTCAAACATTATGAAACATTGAGATATGTTTTTTGGATCATTTTATTACTGAAAAGCTTCGTCGATATCTCAGAAAATTGTTTATTCGCCATATATTCACTGGTCTATGTGGTATTACTTAAAAATATATTGTTGCAATATAAGTTTTTAATAAAGTCTCGCGTTTACCCGATAAAATTTGATAATGCAGGTAAGCCATGTACACAGTGAATTTGGGTTGCATTCATTTCACCGATAATTATCTCACCGACAGACGTTTCACCGACAGGGTCATTTCGCAGACAAATGTTTCGCCGACAATCATCTCACCGACAAAGAAATTTACGATTAAAGTTATGGTTAGGTAAGAAATTAGGGTTAGGACTAGGTTATATTAAGTTAGGGTAAGTGGATTAGAATTTCAAGACTGTCGGTGAAATAACTGTCGGTGAAATGATTCTGTCGGTGAAACATCTGTCGGCGAGATAATTGCCGGTGAAATGACAGACCCCTAAAAACTATTAGTACATCGCGTATCAAACTAAAATGAATTAATCTGCAAAATCAGATCATGCCGTAAATCCATGATAGGCAGGTACTATTTGTGACATATTTGCAAATTTAAAAGTCGATCATGCGGTTAAAAAAAATATATTTTTCTTTTTAACGTTAATTATACTTAAAAAAAAAAATGTCTATTCAAAATTAAATCAAAACTACATTGAAATTTTAGAGGATAAAATGAATATTATGACATTACTATTGAAGTTGGTAAGGATCCTAACGTAAAAATATTTCTTGCACAATATGATTATCCTATGTCACCGTTCTTCATTTCAAACAAAAAGAATAATAATGACTTAGCTCATATTAAATTATTAAATATTTCTCCGGAAACCTTTCAAATTATTTTGAGGTAAAGTAATACATGTCATAATTAATTTAAAATATCAAATTTTAATACTTTATATAAATCTTAATATATATAGATATCTTTATGGTGGCATTTTTTCGTTAAATGGACAAGATACTTTAGATATTTTTAAAGTTTTGATTGCTGCTGATGAACTTCTACTTGATGAATTAGTTGATTATTTTACAAAAGTATTTAATTGAAAACAAAACTGGGTGAATGGAACAACGTTTTGAACTTATACATCGAACAAGTTTTCAACAATTTTGTACAGATTTTATATTTAAATCACCCGACAAAATATTTAAATCACTTATTTACATCGTTATCTGAAAAATCATTAATTTCGCTTATTAAAAGGGATGTTTGCAAATGAAAGAAATTAAAGTATGGGAACATGTGTTAAAATGGGGACTTGTACAAAATCAAACTTTAATTTCAGATCCTGATACTTGGATAGATGAAATCTTTAAAATGATGGGAAATAATTTACAAAATTGTATACCTTTAATTAGATTTTTTAGTTTATCATCTAAAGAATTTTTGCACGAAGTGAGTCTACACAATAAAATTTTTGAACCATCAGCTTTATAAAAATTTATTGGATTCTTATATGGATCCTGATGTCGAGCCAAATGTTTTTTTGTATTAATATTATGCGATTATATAATCAACTCATGATTTAAATAATATTAAGACATTCCACTTAACGCCAAAATTATACAGTATATTTATATTCATTATTTTATTATCAATTTCTTATGAATTAATCATAATTTATATTACTTTTTTCCAGAAAAGTGATTTAAAAAAATGTAATATTTTTTTTTTTTGCAAAATATAAAAAATTAAATCCGTGAAACATATGATCACATTATTACATGATCGTTCTGCGGCAGAGATTATACAAGTTTTTAAAACCATAAATAAGTCCGATGTGGAATACTCATGGATAAAGTATTAAAGTACAAAATGGAATTATTTTTATCATTTTTATTATATAAACCAATATTTTTAATTGTAAAATAAAAAAGTTTTTTAACGCATAGTCACTATTTTTCTCTGCTTATTTATATGTACATAATTTATTCTGGAAGTATAAAAATTATTAACAAAATGAATTTTGTGTTATACTCAAAATTATAAATATATAACGGTAAATTTAATAATTTAATTCCAAAATATGAATCTTTTGTTCAGTACTGTACGTTCGATACTTAGCACGACGAGTTGACGACCCACCCTATCCATATTCCATATACTATAGCTTTTTTTTCTTTGCAAAAATCGTGGGATAGCGACTCTAAACTAACTAGCTTATGAAAATTTAAAAGAATTTTTTATATAATAGCAATTTTTTTATTAATAAACTAGACGTAACTCGTCGCGTTGCGTCGGGGATGAGAGTGATAATAAACACACTTATATTTTATTTGCCATGCAGTGAACGAATTTTTTATTATATTATTGCAAAAAAAAAAAATATTTTTTTTTATCAAATCCGATCTATTGTAAAAAAAATTATTATTAAAAAATTTATTAACTAAATTACTAATGCGAAATGCAGATACCACAAAAATTTTATTAGGGCGATCAATAGCTAATAATACTAAAATAAAACAATCATGTGTTAAAGAATATTAATAAAACCCGCAATCAATTCAATCTAAGAGATAAAACAATAAATATTAGTAATCAAATGTGAGTGAGCTCATCATACTGATCAAATTTTCTAACTTTTAAAATGTAAGATCAGCCGCAGTTGTATTATGTCCTGCAATAAAAAAATTAGCCGTATAAGAAAAAAAATGCATTTAAAAAAAATTTAGCCGTGGCTTTTAATCTAACCAAATAAAGATAATCTTTCTTGTTGAAAAATTTGAGCATATTAAAATTTTCGGAAGTTTTTGGTAAAACCGGAAATATTCGGTACACCCAATTTCAGAAAAGAGAAGGGGTGCTTTAAACATATGTGAACATATGTGTTTAAATTATTTTAAATCATTCAAAAATAAAAATTAATTTGGGAATGGCCCAAGTAACAGTAAACATTAGTAATCTGCCAATCAAACTTTTAATTATACAATCACGGGACAAATCAGGCGCAGGCATAATACACGTTTCATTTATACGGGTAATCTAAATGTTACTGATCTACTGATCTACAAATTATTTTATCATATTAACAGTTAATATATATAGATATTTATTTTACAATTCAATTAGATTAGGTTTAGCTTTATATAATTTTAGTAATAGAATTTTTGATCGATATTAGTTATAGGGTTTTACGAAAAATTTTTTCGGAAAGCTCTAATTTGTATCAAATTCAAATAATTAATAAAATGCGTTACTATTTAAAAAAAAAAAAAATTTTACTATTCAATAAGCTCCTTGTCATATAAAGTTCACGACTTCACGTGCCATGATCGGCAATAAAAAAATAATTCTTGTAGTTTAATATTTTCCATAGGTAATAACGCAGTCAATTATTTACAGTATCTTTGAGCGTAACTAACTTGATATTATTAAATTTTTATAATTTTGAATTTTGAGAAAATATTTATGTCATTAAATATCAATTTGTTTTTATAATAATTCATGTTATTAGGGTTATTAGGAAAAATGATGTTATAATAGATTGAAATTTTAATTCATTGTTTTGTCATAACATTAATTTATTTTTATTTTACAAGCAGTTGAAAATTTTTATTATCTTAACTTACTTTAATGATGATTATATCATAACTGAATTCATTCGTTAATATGAATTTTCCTCACATAATAATACTTCTTTTATAATTTTTTTGTACAGATTTATAGTAACTTTTAAAAACTAATTGGACTACAATTTTTTAAATTTTTCAACCTAAACAATTTTGACATGATTGATTCTAATTAGGCCATTCCAAACTAATAATTAGTTTAACGTTCTTTCTGGCTGAAAAATTTGAGGGGGGGAAGGTAATAATATAAACAAACATGATATTAAACATATTAAAATTTTCGGAAGTTTTCGGTAAAATCGAAAATATTCGGTACACCCAATTTCAGAAAAGAGAGGGGGTGCTTTAAACATATGTGAGCATATGTGTATAGAGGGAGGACGTTAAACTAAAAATTAATTTGGAATGGCCTAATCAGTAGTGATTTCTGTGATCATCAGCTGGACTTCTTGAACGATTTATTGATTTTGCCTAAATTAAAATGATTTTGTCAATCGCAGCTGTGCAACTGTAATACGTTTTAAAAAGGCCGCATTTTTTTTTAAAAAAAAAAAATAATAATAAATAATTATTATTTTACTCCGTTTTAGATATAAAAATTTATTAATCCAATATGGAAGAATTTATGCTCAATGATGATGTATTTGAGCAAATAAAAGATTTTGTCCATAATAACCTAACTGAAGAACAAAGTTTGTTAATTAATAAGTTAATATTGAATGAAGAATTGAAAGAACGTTATATAATAAATGGTTTATGCAAAGAATGTAAGCAACCTAGAGCTTCTGATAGTTGGTGTCAATGTAAATTTCAACAAAATTTTAAAAATTGGACTAGTGGAAATTATGAAGTTGACAAGTTTATTCAAAAAATACAGCTTAAAGCTAGTCATCGTCTATACGTTTTAGAATGGATTGAATATGATAGATTTGAAAATGTTGAATACTTGGCAATGGGAGGATTCGGAACTATTTATAAAGCAATTTGGAAAGATGGATTTATAGAAAGTTGGGATTATGAGAATAATAAGTGGAAAAGAATGAAAATTTGGTATAGGAAATATGAGAAGTTTCCAGTTGTTTTAAAATGTTTACATAATTCTCAAGATATTGCATCCGATTTTTTAAGAGAAGTAAGTTACTTATTTATATATAGTAATTTCAATATATCGTCCTATCATAAATGGTAAACTATCTATTAATTGTTATTACTATGAATTCTTTTTTTTTTTAGATTGAAACCCATAATATGGTTCCAACTGGTAGCGTAACACACTGTTTTGGCATTACTAAAGATCCGGAATCTAAAAATTTTATGATAGTAATGAACTATGTAAGAAATGGTAGTTTAAGACAATATTTAAATAATAATTTTAATTCATCAAAATGGGAGAATAAGTTGGATATTTTAAAAAATATTACACGTAACATCGAATATATTCACGAAAATGGGTTAATTCATCGTGATTTTCATTGTGGCAATATATTAAAAGAAGATACAATTACTGTGATTACTGATTTGGGATTATGTCGACCAGTAAATGTAAAACCATCCCAAAATGAATGTAAAGAACTATATGGGGTATTACCTTATGTAGCACCAGAAGTTTTAAGAGGAAAAGAATATACTCAAGAAAGTGATATATATGGATTTGGAATTATTGCATATGAAGTCTGTACAGGGCTTCCTCCTTATTATGATATTGCTCATGATAAATTCTTAACTATTAGCATCTGTCAAGGACTTAGGCCAAAATCAAATTATAAAATTCCTCAATTAATTCTAAACATAATTAAACAATGTTGGGATGCTGATCCTTTAAAACGACCTAAAGCAAATGAATTACAAAATTTATTTGACAAGTTACATTATGAATCAGCATATGATAATAATGAAAATGAAATCAAAAGGCAAATTGAAGAAGTAGATAAAATTAATGAGAAGTTAACTTCCTCTTCATTATTATATAATGGACCTACTTTTTCATATACTACAAATTCTCAAGCAGTTTACACGAGTAGACTTTTAAATTTTAAAAATCTTCCAGAACCAAAAAATGCTATTGATAACAAGGATGATGATGATTCATTTGGAGAATATCCAGGTAATTAATTTCCTAATTCAACTTTACAAAAGCATTCTTTAAAAATTTTATTGATGTATATAGTTATTTTTTTTTATATTATAGAATCAATAGAAACAATAGATTTTACTAAACTAGACCTAGGTACTTATATACATTAACTTTTTACATGATTTATTTTTTTAATAATATTACCCGATTTCCCTTTTTAATTTCGTACGTTTTAATAATTTATTTTTCACTTGTAGATAAAAGTAACTGAATTAAAGAAAGGAATTAGTACTGTTTATTTTCTTTACCATTACTACAGTATATTTTATTGGAATATATTTTTTATGATTAAATAAAGTATTTATAAAATTATATGAAAAATAAATATAATGAATTGTATGTAGTTTGTTATAAAAATGTAACAAAGTAAAAATTACATTATATTTTATATTATGTTAATCTTATTATAAAGTTACCAAACCCAAAGGTAGGTTAAAAACCTATTATGACTTGGCCCAAATTTTTAGTTCAGGTTGGATCGGATTATTTGGATACCTGATCTGAGCCGACCTACTAATTAGATATTTGACGGTTGAGATATGATAATTAGTAAATTAATTAGGTAAAAACTAAAAACACTAGGGGGAGCGGTAAGCAATTGTGAAGAACAAATATGTTAAACGAATTTTCTATATTTGCTTTAAATTTATTTAACATGTTTGAGTTGGAACTAGTAACAATTTTAGCGGTGGTAATTAATAATTATACTTCCTGCTGATGATAGTAAGGTTGATTTATATGTTGATAAAATGAGTGTTTTGCAATGGTGGAAAAACTTTGAATTTTGCTACCGTATAGGACTTCGTCCCTATAGTTAATTTTATTTGTATTGTTTAAACAAATAAACTAAATAAATATATAAATTACAGTCTTTTTTTTAATTTTGATGAAATAAATTCTTGGGTCTATACTAGTTTCCATTAACAATTAATAATAAAATAAACTATAAATTTTAATATGATTTAATTTTAAAAATAACAGGTTTTTTTAAAAAATTTACGTTTTTGTTTGTTAAATCATTTCTGATCATCGAATAATTTTATAGGTAATTCGTATTATTGTATAGCCATTAAATTATCCAGCCCAATTGATTTAAATTTTTTTTTATATTTTATCTTGCATAAAATAGCTATCATATATAAGAGATACAGTACATATGAAATCAAAATTAATAATTTTATGGCTATTTTGAAAATTAAAACAATTAAAATTTTTAACTTTCATTTAAAAAAAACATTTAAAGAAAAAGAAAAGAACTCTTTTACTAAGTACAATTTAAAAAAAGACATTGTTTATGTTCTTTCATTTCTTTAGGTTTAAGCCAGGTTGAAGATTAAGATCGGGCTGCGGATGTTTAGAAAAGTTATTTAAATATTTTGATTTGTGTAACATGAAACTGTAACATACCTGCGCCTGATCAATGAACATGACAGATTATTTTCGTAATTATGAATAGTTATAAAATTTACGTTATCCTAGAATGAAAAATATATACACAGTGAAATTCGATAAACCGGATCTTTGATAAACCGGATTTGGGCCTAAACCGGACTTTTTTGCTGGAACCAAATCACGTATATTAAAATAGGTTCGATATACCGGAGTTTACTAGTAAAAGCTCGATATTCGCTATTACGGATCAATTTTCTAACCAGCTATAGTAAAAAATGATTCGATAAACTGGATCACGTGATCATTAACCAATAAAATTTAAGATACGTGATGCGGTAAATCTTAAATTTGGCCGGAATTATAAAAATCCTAATTCCGGCTGAAGTTTTTGTATTACTTATATATTTAATTAAAATATTTTATATTCATTTTCATGACCTCTATGACTTAAAACTAAGATGAAAAATTTAATTATAGTGTATATTAATTTTATTAGCATGAAAATTTTTTAAAAATTCTGTATAATAGATTTTCAATATATCGAAATTTTTTCGCTAAACCGGATATCCCGATAAACCGGATATTTTTAGTGGAACCGACAGATCCGGTTTATCGAATTTCACTGTGTAGAACAAATATAAGTAAGTTTTATAATTAAACCTGGAAATTTTTGCTATTAACTAGAAAAAATTTTTTGTGTTGATAATTATACTTCGATCGTAAAACTATTTGTATGTATTTATTTCTTCATGGCAAAAATTAAAAAAAACTTAAGAGACAGATCATCATTCAACAGGAGAAAATGATCGACATTCTATAATTAATTTTACGGGCTTTGTAATTAATAAAAAAAAATTTTTTGGAATTTCTTGTTCTTTACTATAAATTTTTTTCCAATAAGTGAAAAAAAACAGTATACAATAACTTTCATGTCCAAAAAAAAAAATTTCATAAACTTGCACTATAGGTATACATATGTAGTTTTAGTAGAAACTGTACAAGTTTAACAAAGAATGTGAATATTAGAAAGATTCAAATAAAGCTAAATAAAGATTTAAAAACTAAATAAAAAACCAAATATAGCTTAGTTACAGTGAAAAATGTTCAAAAATTTTTCATCCAATATTTGGGTTAATAGGAAATTTACCGTCAGAATCTTGCGTTCCTACATAGAAAAGTCAAAGACGCGAAACTCTAGCGATTTCAAACTTTGCAAGTGGCTTAGCTAGGATTGTCACTATAAATTACCGTCTTTAAAATTTGTGTATCATATCACATGATGATATGACAATCCGGTAAAAAAGGAGTATTAGCCATTTTTAGCGATAATTTGCTTAAATCGGCATTATTAAAATTCTCCGGTTGAGTGGCGATTTGTCCCTTAATTTATATTATTATTTATTATAATAAACTATTAAGGTACTATATTTTACTTACTTTCGCTATAATAGTTGACAATATTATAATTATTAACTCAATAGTTTTTGTTCTTATACATTACAAATATTGTTAAATATACTACAATATGTATTATGTCCAATACATTGTGTTTATGAGTGATTGTGTTATGGTTCAATTGTCCAACTAACCATCATTTTAACCATTTTGGGTTAGATTTCTTTTTTTTCTTTTATGATGATCAGCAGCTGCTTGCGAATTTTCTTTGTCACAAAACCACAAAAATAGTAATGTTTGTATAAAATAGTTTTACAAATAGTAATACAAATGGTAGTACAAATGTGTGTAATATAATTTTTTCTTTTGCTTTTTTAATAATTCTGAAATTTATTTATATAACTAAAATTAAAATTATAATTCAAAACTCAAATTAATTAATATGGATGAAAAACCAAAAATTTTATGGAAGAATGTTGATAATAAATATCAGGTAATAGCAATTTAACATTTTTAATAATTACTATTGGATTTTTGTAGTTAAAAACATTAATAATTATTTGTATATTAAAAAGTATCATGTTACAATTTCTACTATTGGTTCAACTATTGAATCAGAAAATGTAGATGAAAGTATAGTTTATATAGAAGATTTAGAAAAAAGAAGACAAGCATATGGAATATGTGGAGAATGTAATGAACCTGGTACAGGAGAAAAATGGTGTCAATCTTGTAATGCTAAAAGATTTAAGAATAACTTTAAAAATTGGACTAGTGGAAATAAACATATTGATGAATTTATACAACAATCACAACTTAATGCTATACATTATAAAACATGTCTTGAATGGATACCTTTTGAAAAATTTCAAAATGTCACTTATATTGCAGAAGGTGGTTATGGTAAGATTTATTCAGCAGAATGGCCTGAAGGACATATTAAATATTGGGATATTGAAAATCAAAAGTGGTATAGATTTATTTATAAGAAATATGCATTAAAAAGTTCGTATAATTCTTCTGATATATGTTCAGATTTTTTAAATGAGGTAATTTAAACTTTGTCTTATATATAAGGATTGTTGTTATTTTCATTTATTTCAGTTATTAATAAAATTTTTCCTTTTTGATGATAATTAGATTAAATCTCATCTTCAGATTTATATTAATGATATTGTTCAATGTTATGGAATTACTCAAGATCTAAATAATAAAGAGTATATGATGGTTTTATATTATTGTGAAATTGGAAATTTGAGAAATTATTTAAATAGATCTAAAAATTATATCAATTATAAATCAAAAATTGATAAATTACAACAAATTGCAAGAGGACTTTTGGATATTCATAATGTTGAAAAAGTTCACAAATATTTTTATTCGGGTAATATATTATTTAATGATTATTATCCATTTATAAGTGATTTAGGTATGTGTCAACCAGCAAATATAAAGCAATCAGCTAAAGAAGAAGGAATTTATGGAGTATTACCATATATATATGGCACCAGAAGTTTTACGTGGATACCAATATACAAAAGCAGCAGATATTTACTCATTTGGAATAGTAATGAATGAATTTCTTTCTGAAGAAATTCCTTTTAATGATATTCCTCATGATGAATTTTTAGCTATTAAAATATGTAAAGGACTTAGACCAACAATTTCTGAAGGTGTACCAAAGTTACTTGCAGATTTGATAGTAAAATGTTGGAATGCTGAAATAAAAAATGGACCAACCACTAAAGAGTTGTATCAAACACTAAATGAATGGAATGATGAAATTAGTGAATATAGTAAAAATAGCGAAGATAATAAAGATGGTGACAATAGTCAAAATAGTGAAATATATTTTCAAATAAAAGAATGTGATAAAATTAGAAAAGAAATTTCAAAAACAGATCAAATGAAGATAAATCCAAAAGCTTTCAAACACACCCACAAGCATTTTATATTAGTAGACTTTTAAATTTTAAAAATCTTCCAAAACCAGTAAATTCTTCAGATTTATCATCTTGTCATTTCAGTTCGGGTAATTAAATTTAATTTTGTTTTATCATATAATCCATTTTACATTATTTATGTCATATTTTTAAACAGATAATAATTATACTGTTCAATCAACGTCAGCAAATCCAAGTAAGTATTCTCTTAATTATCATTATTGTAATTATTTTATTTACATTTGTTAACATTTAAATACATAATATACAGTTTCAGAATGCTTAGATGTTCAATTAAGTGAATTGGGTAAGTTATTATTTATTTGTAATTTTACTAATATTTCCTTTCTAATTTACAGTATATGTATTTTTTATAGAACTAAATGAAATTTGTCAAGATAGTGAACATAATATTGAATGAAGTTCTCTTTTATGTGAAAGTCAGAATCCAATAGTTTGAATTACTAGTTTGTCTGTTGAAATTAGATTTATTTTTATTTTTCTTTCATTATGCTTTATAAATTATTGTCTTTAGTTTTTTGTTTACATAGTATATTATAGTATATATACAGTAGATTTATTGGATTTTATGTTTATGAATATTCTATATAAATAAAGATTTTAAATTTTTTTTTATTCTTATTTGATGATTATTATTTGGTCGTTTAAATGTAAAACTGTGATATATTTGCTACTGCCAATATTCCACTCAATGTATTTATTAATTATTGTGCATAATAAACGTTTTGGTTGGGCTGATAGTTTTTTAGGCTGCGCCTCATTTTCAATCTACCTTTAAATAACATAACTATCTAGTAATATATAAATTTCACATTTCATATGGAATTTAATTTATTTTCCACTCGTTTAAATATTCAATAACTTTTCTTTTTATACCAAGATATTTTAGATTCATTTGAACAATAATTACATTTAAATTTAAGAAAAGTATATTAAAAATAAGACATTAAATGGACATGTACGGGTTTAGATAATAAAATTTAAATAATAAAAATGTTAATAAAGAAAAATCTTATAATGTCTCACTAGCATATTTACGAGTCCATTCCCTAACAGTGGCTTCATAACGATTACGATCAGTCTTGTACAATTGAGATATTTCGGGCATTATATCACATTCTAATTTATTGATAAATTATTTTTAGTTGAAATTAATCAGATCATTCAATAAATAAAGAATATGAAAAAGTGAATTATAATACCTGGGTTTGGATCACTCAACAATGAACAAATTCCCGAGAGTACTTGATAGAATAAAAGATTTGATTAGTATTTTTTTTTATAATAAAAAATTCCACATATACTCATAATAAATTATTATTACCCTTAGTGATGGTAATTGCTGGTGACCATAGGTCCCTTAAGAAATCCACGTCTATACTTCCATTATCAGTAATATTCGGATGATAGATTCTTGTTGTAAACTTCACCTGTATATATAAAAAATTTAGTGCGTGAATCATGCTATTAAACAAATATACAAGCAAAAGTATACCGTTGGTGGTCTGAATGGATAATCACTAGGAAAACGAATATCAAGATGAAATATACCTCCGGAATATGAAGTATAACTCTAATCAAAATTATACCGTAACATTCAAGTAAAAGTTATTATAATCTTTACACATGTAGTTTAAAAGTGGTAAAATATTACTTACAGGACCTATAATTGACGCTTGCCAATGGAAAAGATCATCATCGATAGGACCAGCACTAAAAGTTGACGGTGGGTCAATACCTAAATCATACAATTCCTAATAATATATATGTAAAGGAAAAAAAAGGAATAAATTAATTAGTTACAATTGAAAAAAAGCTCATCTACGAAAGATGAATTATGACATACTTTATTAATTCTTTTAAGAGCCATTTTGTTATTAGAATAAGCGATAGGATGTGAGAAAATTGTCTTTTTAAAGCTTTTTTCAGCACGTAAATGCTTTTTTTTTAATGAATCCTAAAATGAATTTCATTTATGTACTACACGAGTCGGAAACAATGAATAAATTCTAATCATTGTTACATGAATTTAATTTTAACCTTTTATAGTAAGTGTCATTATTATATTATGAATTTTAATTTAGCCTTTTATAGTAATTATCGCTTTATGAAAATTTTATCCGATTGTCTGGTACTACGCCACACATTTTAATTCAACGTTGCGTCTTAGAAAAATATTATGAAGGAATTTATTACATAATCATCATTCATGTTTTTCAAATGTTTAATCTTTTTCGCCAAAAATAATCTACTTTCTCAGATGTATTGGTTTATGCATAAAAAATCTTAAAAAAACGAATAATTAATAAAATATTAGTGGGATATGTTAATGTAAACATGAAATATGTGAAAATAATACTAGTCAAAATGTATGAATTAGCTTGAAACTATCAAAAAATGAAAATGAATCCATACTTGATGAATAAATGATAAACTTTTGCTTAGGGTAATGCAAGTCAATGCTTAAGAACAAGAAAACTATTATGATGTGAATGTGTACCAACATTTCTTATATTCTATACATTTTTTGGGTAATTGTAAAATTTCAGTTATTAATAAATATAAGGAACATGAAAAATTTATTCGCTAAGCCATAATTATTAAAATAAATATAAACTCGCTAGAACATTTCTTTACAGTAGACATTAACGTATAATATATTCGTAGAATCACATTAATTTTACGACCGTATTTAATTTTACTTATAAATATTACACGAAAGATATACTTACAAAGTTAAACATTGAAAATAAAGAATATGGCAGAAATATTTTAAATAGCTTTTGAAATGATTATATTATCGTTCATAGAATAAGCAAATATTATTTTTAATGAAATAGTTCAAATACACGTTAAGAAATATTAATTAATTCATAAATACTCAAACTAGCGTAATAAAAGTTAAACGCGTTTATTAAAAAAAAAATAGTTTACAGTATGCTCTACACTTAAGTTATTTAATTTAATAGATTTTTAAAAAATAGAGAAATAAATTTATTGTGGCGGTAAATAAAACAATCGTGCCACGAAAGATTTTGTATAAGTCACGTAAATTGTATAGGACGTTAGGTCGTTAGGTGCCTTATATTCATTATATCATTATAATGAGTACGTAGCTAAACATGTGACTTACTTAGCCAATCTACGTTACTCACTTTTTATATACTATATACTCACGTTTTTTTTCAGTACAGCCTGAATAATCATCATCACTTTATTTTAAAAAGCCATTATAAATTAAACAAAATAATTAGATTTTGAATAATAATCATTATAACTTTCAAACTTTTAATAAAAGGTCATATGATTGACAATACTGCATATTTGCGAATCCATTCCCTAACAGTAGCTTCATAGCGGGGACGAGTCTTGTATATATAAGCAATTTCAGGAACAAAGCGGAACCTCTGTAATTAGGAAAAAAAAAAATTAATAATTAGATAACAGGCAGAAGATAATTATGAATTATGTAATAATATACCTGGATTTGGATCAGTCAACAATGAACTAATTGATAATAATACTGAACAACAAATGGCTGATTAAATTCTTTTATAAAAAAAAAATTGCAAGTCTTGTGGCGGTTTACCTGCTGTAATATTAAGCGCTGATGACCATTGTTCTCTTAGAATATCCAGGCCTACATTTCCTTTAATGTCGATATTCGGATGGTAAACTCGTGTTTTAAACACCACCTATATAAATGGCATGACAATTAATATGTAAGTTATATATTTAAATCATAGTACATGCAAACAAAGGAATACCTTTAGTGGTCTGAACGGATAATCTCCAGGGAAATGAACTTCAAGGTCAAATATACCTCCAGCGTATGAAGAATCATTCTAATCAAAATTGTGCCATAATATTCAAGTTAATTTCAATTTGTGAAAACTTAGAAGCAATAAGATAGAATATTACTTATGGGTCCCATAATTGTCGCTTTTCAATAGAAAGGATTATCATCGATAGGACCAGCAGTACTCATTGACGGTTGATCATCTTCAAAATATTTCAATTCCTAACAAATAGGAAAATTTTATAAGTAAACCAGTATAAAACCTACAGTTGGAAAATCACATTGTATAAAATTAAAATATTCTATTAATTCTTTTAAGTGCCATTTTTCTCATTGGGAAAATAATTACAAGATGTGAAAATATTGTCTTTTTTAAAGCTTTTTTTACGTGTAAATGCTTTAAATTTATTAAAATATTTCCATTATTATTTTTTAATGATTCCTAAAAGAGAATTCAATTTACTACCTAAAATAATCTATAAAAATAAGGAAACAATGAATAAATTATAGTCATTATCATGAATTTTTAATTTTTATTCCTAATATTGTTAATATAATTCATTTTGATTTAATTATTTTTTTGATTTTATTATGGGACTAAATAATTGTTGAATTTTTACAACTACTCACCCCAAGCAGCAAACTACCAAAAAATTCCGTGACAACAGTATATAAAATATGTAGCAATATATGGTTAGGTGCTTACTTGATCACCTTTGATAAGTTTGCAATGCAATATTTAGTCTTCAATAATTCGCCCAATGTTAATAATTTTATAATATTTGAGAGAAGGAGGAAGGAAGTAATGAAGAAACAAAGAAGGGGAAGTTTATTAATCTAAGTAGTTTTAAAATGAAATTTTTTCAGTTTTGGTAAGTTTTATCATGGATTTTTTTATTAAATAAACTAAAAAATTTACGATAACAAATTAGTAAAACTAATAATTCTGAAATTAATTTTTATTCGGGGAAAATGGAAAATTTGAATAGATTATGGTATTAATTGAACTTAATTGTGTAATGTTGAATTTGCATACAATTTTGTTGTTGAAATGAATTACTACGTTTTTTAAAAAAGTAATATATAAAAAATGATGTTTACTTTAAATTATTTAGTTATAATAATTATTTTGATAAAAAATATCATTAAACATTAATTTTTGGAGTTTGAGAAAGAATGTAATAACCTATCATTATTATATTTGAAGTAAAGAATTCTGTTTGCAGTAAAAGTCGTTCTTTAAATTACAACGCTATCATCAGATATCCTCATCCGTTTCTTGCCAGGCCTCTCTTCACTATTCTTCTCCTTAGCAATACGTTTGTTAGAAATTCTTTCATTATCGTTAGATATCTTTCGATTCTCGCCAGTATGACGCTTTATTTGTAGTCATATGAATTTCTATTTATACTTTTGCTTCCATCTTTAATATTTTACAATAGAGTAAGACATTGATGATAATTCTTTTTTCTATTCTAGCATAAAAAAAGTTCAATTTACATAATGTTTTATTACTATATCTCACAATATGATTAATTAAGACACGAATATAGAGTATAGTACCATTAGAAAAGTATAACCTTGCAACAGTTTCTTTAACAGTCATCCAATTGTCTTTGCATTATTTTCAAGATTAAATATTTTCACCTGTTTTTATATAAAGTTTTTTTAAAGTATTTCCAAAATTAATATTATTTTAAACTTTGAAATGCTAAATCTAATTTTTGTAATCATTCTTTTAATTAAAACTAGCAGTAGCCCGCTGCTTCGCATCGGGTTGTATAAATTGATCGATCATCATTTTTGATCACACGTTTATCAAATTTAGATCTTTGCTAAAGAAAGTGACAAAATTAATTTTGATGGAAAAAAGGGTTACAGTATGTGATATATCAGTTATAACTTTAAACTGAATGTAAAATGCAAAATTTAAATAATTTCTGGAAGTCTTGGCAATCAATACAGTATATAATTTGACGCAGTTAAAATTTTTAATTTATAACGTGGGGGTCATTTTAATTTTGGGAGAAAATTGCAAAATTATAATTCCGGCCAGAATTATACAAATTTCCTTTTCCTGCACATTAGATTAGAATGAATTTGCCGATCAAGTGGTCTTAACTATTAAGCATAATAGATCATATTAAATGTTACACAATATTAGTAATTAATATTGTATGTCTATAAGAAAACGTAATAAATCAGGTGTAGAGGCGCAGATGAATAACACATTGGACTATACTTGCCGCCCATATTAAATGGGATGGGAGAATCCCCTATCCCATCCCATCCCATATCCCATCCCATTTGCCAAAATCCCCTCCCATTTGCCAAAATCCCATCCCAATCCCAAATCCCAATCCCACCCATATCCCAAATCCCAAATCCCATCCCATATCCCAAATAATCTCATTGGTCACTTATCACGTGACGTTACACAAATTTCCAAAAAAGGAAATTTTGCTTCCCGCAAAAATTAGAGATTTTGGTTTCACAAGTATTCCGAAAAAGGAAATTTTTACGCCGATCATATAATTCTGGCCAGCATTGCATCCATTACCAGAATATGAGCAAAATTAAGATCCCGAACAGATTTACGAAGTTTATATTTTAACTCCGGCCGGAATTACAAATTATAAAGGTTTAAATCCTTATCCTACAAACCACAATTTTTAAGAGATTTACCGATCAGATTTTAATGAAATTTATATCTTTGGATTCGTCTTGATGCAAGGAATTAAATGGCAGTGAAATCATCTTTCTAAAATTAATATTGACTGATTTGTTATAAAAAATGTATTTTTTATACTATATATTATTTAAAAGTAACATGTTAGCAGTTAGTATTCAGTAATATATTGATTATTTTATTTGAATTAATAATATTGATGATATCTGATATTGTTTTTTTAGATTAACAGTTAATTAATTCCTGGTTTGTAAATATTATTTTATTAAATATTTATGCAATAATAATAACTATCAAATTATATATTAGAAATAAATAATTAAACTTTTTTTGATGAATTAATAGATAGGTTTAAGTTAATTCAAACTTCAAAGTTAAATTGTAATAAAAAAATATAAAATAATAAATTGAATAAATATATTTTAAAAACTTTTTATATTAAAAGTAACCAATTATATATTGCTTGCTTTATACATGTTATTTAATAAAATATATTATAAAATACATTTTTTATAATAACTTAGTCGATATTAATGTTGGGAATATAATTTCACTGCCATTAAATTCCTTGCATCAAGACAAATCCAATGATATAAATTTCATTAAAATCTGATCGGTAAATCTCTTAAAAATTGGGGTATGTAGGATAATAAATTCTGACCGGAATTAACATTAGACTTCGAAAACCAAAATATTACGGCCGGAATTATGTGATCGGCATAGAAATTTCCTTTTTTGGAATACTTGTGAAACCAAATCCACCCAATTTTGCGGGAGGCAAAATTTCCTTTTTTGGAAGTTTGTGTAACGTCACGTGATAATTGGCCAATGGGAGAAATGTTACACAAGTATTTGGGGATGGGATGGGATATGGGATGGGAGGGGAGGGGATGGGAGGGGATGGGAGGGGATTTTAAATGGGCGGCAAGTATACATTGGACAATTCAAAGATTATTTATATAGGCTAATCTAAACGTTAGTCACACAAACACAATTTTTTTAATTATATAGATATAGATAATCCATTATCTAGAATTTTTTATCAATTCTGATATTGTGTATATTTGTAATTAAAGATATTGATAGTGTTATAATATAAGTTACTCTATTTTCTAAAAAAAAATTTTATTTAAAAAATTCAGTTTGTAAAATTTTCTTTTTTAAAAAATTTGTAATTAGGTTTATTTTGTCTTGCTTTACTTATTAAAATTTAATGTCTTATATATTCCTAGTACTAATAAATCCCTATCAATTATATATCATCTGCATAACATTATCTGTATCGTGCTGTCCAAAGTACTTAGACGGCCAACTAGTTGATAAATTGTAGCCAAGGGCCTTAACTTCTTTAATTCTCATTAACAAAGGGTCGTAGTATATTCTCCATATTAATGGTGATATTGTTTCACCTTGGTCGATACCGTCTCCTGCTTGAAAACATCAAGCTTCTTATGATTTATGATTGTATCCTCAATTATATTGTGTATTAAATGAATTGGTGTGTAATATCGGTTGTATAATTTTAATTTTTAGATTATGATAAACTAAGGTTTATTTTTTTTTTTAACTCTATAATTTTTTAAAAATATAATTTATATTATAGTGTGGAAAAATATGAAAAAGTTAGAGATGTCTTTAGAAGTACTTCTATAATCCATAACCCAATCCTGCTGTAGTTGTTTCTGATCCTGGAAATTATCATAGAATATTGAGGGCGTTGAGTGGTAGTTCCTACATTTACTATACTATTTTATATTATTTTCTGATTTTATGTAAAATAAGGAGTCCTTATATGAAAACTCTATTTCAATTCCATAAAACTTCTCTAATGCTTCCTTGTATGAAAGCTCTATTTCGATTTCATAAATATTCAAAATTTTAGGAAAATAAATAATATTAATAGGAGAATTCTAAATGCTTTCTTGTATGAAACATCTATTTCAATTCTATAAAATAAAAATATTTAAGTAAAGGAACTGAATTTTAACCATGAGCCAAAATAGTTCTTAAAATTTTTGATAAACTAAATATTTCCAAATTTTTTTCATCCTTCTTTTAAGCATTTTTTAATAAAATTTAATTTTCTTAAATAAAATTATTTTTTAAACTATTATATATTTTTTTCTATATCATCTGGTAGTCGATTATAGAGTTTTTGGGTCAATTCCCGCTAGACATTCTCGCATTTGATAAAGTTGGATTGATTATACATTACAGAAATCTACAGTACTACATAGTACATACTGTAAGTCAAACCTCTTTTATCTATAACCGCAAAAGAGTAATAATATTTTAAATTTTTGATTTTTTGGTTACATCAATTTAAGTGATTTGAAATACATTACTTATCTAGTTTTTACTCAGAATTTTTCATATGAATCTATATTAAAAAACATTTTCTAATGCAAGTATTATTTGTGTATATTGTATTTGCAATTTTCAATTAGTTGTGACTATGTGACTATATGTTAAAACATATTATACTTTATTCACACTTGGCTCAATAAGAATGACATTTATTTAAGGTCAGTTTCTGAATCCTCTGGCGAGTGATAAAGGTTGTCATTGCACACTAATTTTAACTCTTTAGGTTCAAATTGGATTATTTTTCATAAAGAATAATTAGAAAAACTCGGACATGTTGATCAATTTTCCAAAAAATTTTTTATAGGGATTCCTACTACTAATTATTTTTTCTGTTGACAATTATACTTCTTATGTATAATAAAACTTTCTAAAATTATATTCTATTAATGATTATAACTGCTTGATTCCTTCAGTTTAGACTTTGTATTATAATGTATCATTTCTTCTTACAAATTATATTACAGGTAATGTGATTATTTTCATGAGTGTAAAACTGATTTATATTAAATATGAATTTCAAATAATATATATCCAAATGCCATTGACTGGTGATTTCAATATCATAAGAACATTTTAGCCAGTTCACAAGTATGTGATACATTTCAGAATTACACATGTTTTTGTGAGGGACCTGAACAGCACACTCGGCATCAACATATCTTGATTGACTCTTCTTTTTCTATCCATTTGCCAAAGTTCTATAACAGTCTTGACTGGTTAATTCTGGTAATTATCCATACTGACCATACATTGTAGATGAGACTCTAATTTCACTTTTTTCATTTAATAAATTTAAGTATGTAACTATCCCTTAATTGCAAAAGTTTTACTAGTTAATTCTGTTAATTATCCAGCTACATTATAGGTATTCCTATTATTCAAATAATACAATTAATTTTGGATTGTAAATATATAATATTAAAGCATGAAAATATATACTTACGTGCAATAATCACAATACCAGCAACTTAATTCATCATTAAATGTAAAATATTGATAAATAGGTGAGACTCTTTTTTTAATAGAGGTCTCATCATCATTATCAATATTAATAATGCTATCATTATTTGTATTATTTAGAAGTATATCTGAAAATGTGAATTATTCAACTCCTTTTTGAAACTTCTTGGTGATATAATTCAAAGTGTGTATGATATTGTATACAAATAATAATCAATAATCAATCAATATTCTGTAGCTAAATTCTTGTAATTACAATGGATAAACATTTGCTATATAATGTTTACTTGAAAGATTTTTAAGCTATATATTCTTTGAAATTGTTAATTAAGCATGAATACTCAAGTACTGTTTTTGTATAAGCCTGTCCAACTATTTAAAGGATTATTTGAATTTTAAGCTAAAAACAAATTGGAATATTAATAAAAAAATGAAGATAATCACGTGTCTGAGTTTCTTCGGAATGAAAATTAGAAAAATAATCATTTATCACGTTTTTTCCAGATTTTTTTTATAGGGAGGCACGCAAAGGAAGGGAATTAGAATAAAGAATTAGGTAATGGAAGAAAAATAGGGCAAAAGAAAAGGATTAAGATAAGGCAGAAGCGGATTACAATAGTGATGAGGTAGGAAGGAATTAGAGTAAAATTAGGTAAAGGAAGGGTTATGTAAGGAATTAGATAAAATACTAGTGTATGATAAAGGAAAGGAGATAGGGACTATCATGGTAAAAGAATGTTATAAGAATAAAAGTAAATGAGGAATTATATTTATATAAATGTTCTCGTGTTCTATTCTTTTAATAAAAAGAAAAGTTGACATAAAATTTTATGGTTTATATACATATTAAAACAATGTGAATGTTGATTATTAATATATTTGTTGGGAATATAAGCCAAGGCTTGCCTACAAACAATGATAAACTGGAGGCTTATAAGTAACTTAATATATTATCCAATTATTACCTGATTTGCACTTAAAGTTATCATATGAAAATCAATAAAATCAATTTTCTAAATTTCGCCACATAATAATAGTTTTTTGCTGTATTCATAAAAGCACTAAAAAATTTATCCTTATATGTCTAACTTGTAATGATTGATGTTAAAAGCAATGATAAACTGGGGGCTTATAAGTGGCTTACATTTTACTTCGATGCATTATTGATGTTAAACAAACAAGTGGCTTACAACATTTTTTCCATTCTGAAACATGTTTAATACCTGAGAAGGAAAAAAAATAATTAATATCTAAAAAAAAAATTTTTTTTTCTTTGCTCTTAGATATTCAAGGTTATCCAGAAAATCTTTACAGCTCACAAATCATTTTAAGTAACAATGATTTTCACATTAGAGAATTTTTCATGATCTAATAAAATTTCTAAATTTCACGTTATTAGTATTACTCTCTATTTAATAATATTTTTTTTTTTGGTTAGGAAGGATGTAACATTTGATATACACCATAAATTATTAAACCCTTGTGATTATTAAAATTATTTTATTTATTTGCCTGATGGTTGAAATAAGGATGGGGCTTAAAAGTGGCTTTACTGGCTTATATATTTTTTATACGGAAGTAACGGAGCTTGTTTTCTACTATACCAAAACGTGTTTAACCAAAAGTGCCACCAACAATTTTTGGCTGTGACTTTGTATTGCTAATCTAAAAATAGTAGAATATATAATTATGCGTGCGTGTTTTTTCCTGTAATTTCGTCTTGGAAAGATTATTATTCTTTATTACTATTTTACACTTTTTTTTGTATTTCTATTAAAGTTTTTTTTACGAACTTCGGAGTAAAACTATCAAGTTTTTGAAAAAACTTTTTATAATTAATTATTAATAACTAGACATAAAAACCTGTGCCATAATGTAAAACCCTGTGGGCTGTGACATACCTGCGCCTGATTCAAAAGCCGCTGGATCATGTACACATTCCGATGGACGCTAATGTTGATATAATTTTGATCGTCTGTTGATCGTTGATTTTTTTTTCGACCTGATCTTTTTTTTGTAAAAAAAATTTTCCTATTTATCTTTTTTCAGAAATTTTTTTTTTCAATAAATACATTTAATTAGTATAGTTATAATAATACTTTTTTATTATTATTAATAATTGATGTTAATAAGAAAATTTTATATAATGTTTCTGCTAACTTCTTTCATATAAAAATAAATTTTTTCCTATAAATATAACGTGCATTGTTAATGATAAATCCACATGCATTACATTCTAATATAATTACATTTTCCATTGGTTATTAGAAAATGAATTGTTTCAGGTGTTTCATAATTATTGTGACATCCTTGACATCTTGATATAATTATAATATTTTTGTTAAATACTATTTCTAAATCATAAAATTTTTTTAAAGCACATATCATTATAATTTTGTTGATTTCTATTGAAATAATTTGAAATTGAATTTTTCCTTAATTGTTTCGAAATTCGAATATTTTTGATATAATTCTTTAAAAAATATTTTTTTCACCTTTTAATATCTTGTAGGCAATTTTTACTAATGGTTACATAATTGATACATTCTTGATAAATACAAACATTGATACATGTAAATCTATTATGAATTTGATGAAGTCATAATTTCATTAAACGATGTCTTAATTTATGATTATCGTTAAATTGAATAATAGTTGAATTAAGAAATTATTAATTTTTCAATTGATTTTATATTTCTATAAGATTATGATATTTGTATATTAATAAAATTGTTCCATTATCACATTCGGAATTATCATGGACTCACGTTAGCGAAACGAAGTTTGTTTTTAAATAATTTTGTCAAGGTCTTACTAAGGAATGTAATCATTTATAAATCGTTAATATACAGTATATAATTATTATTTATGGGAAAATAGTAACATTAAATCCTTTAAAATTTTGCAACAGTTTATAAAACCGTAATCATTTTTTTATTCTGAAAATTTAAATAAATATCATGAAAAATGTTTTTATATTTTTTTAGAACCTTAGGAAGGATGACCCATCTGGAAAAAGTAAGAAAATACAATCTGGAAAATATTTTTGGAAGCATAAATAAAGTTCAGAATAATAATAATAATAATAAAGAATTGAAATAACATATAATTAAAAATTAACATAGATTAATACTATAATATGACTAAATTATTTATATATGGGTTATCAACATAATATAATACATTGCCTGAATGAAAATTTTGATGAACCTTTCCAGTATTATGAATATCTAGAAGTCCTCTTACGATTTCTTTTGATTTCTTAACTTTTGGATAATAATCTAATTTATTATTCAGATAGTAATTTCTCAAATTTCCATTTTCACAATAGCTTTAAACCATCATATTATAATCTTTGGCGTTTAGATCTTGAGATATTCCATAACATTGAATAACGGCACTAAGATATATCTGAAGATGATCTTTAATCTAATAAAATTATTGAAAGGGAAAATATTTGTAAAATACATGAATAAAAAATTTTATAAATGAATTACATTTCTTATTTTAATTATCTCATCTAAAAATTATGTACTTATACAAGATGAGTTATACAAACTTTTTAATGCAACTTTTATATTAAATTCCCTTTTCCACTTTTGACCTTCAATATCCCAGTAAGGAATAAATCTTTGGCTCAATTTGCCGAATAAATTTTGCCAAAACCACCTCTGGTTACGTAAGTGACATTTTTAAAATTTTCAAAAGGTATCCATTCAAGATAACAATCTATTAAATTCGAAGTTAACACTTTAATAATAAAGTGTAAAAATATAAAAAGAAAAAAAAGTAACCTAGTTCGGGTAAATTCATTCACAAATAAACTCTTGTGTGTAACATTCATTAATAATTCTATGGTATAACTGTATGGCATAAAAAAAAGCAATAAACATTAATAAATAGTTTAAGTCATTGTTTAGTTAATATTATGCTTTGATAATAGTAGATTAACTAATATTGTTTGTTAAATTGATATAATGATATTATTAAAGTTAATAATTTCTAACTCGACCTTATAATATATAAGCTTCAACTGCTAAAATGAAATCATTTTATTATTTAATAGCAAATGAAAAGAATGGCTCATAAATATTGGAACTTTCCTTTGAATATAAAATCATAAAATTATATTGGATGATTTAGTTGCAATCATGTAAAAAAATTTCATTACTTAAAAGAGTTATCATTATAAATAAATTTGACTTTTTCTCCTTTTGTCGATCCGTACAGACCGTACTTATTCCGTAGCGGCTTCCGGTACGGTTTATTTAGACTGGAACTACCAGAATTGGTCCAAAATTTTGGAATAATAATATATTAATTCCAGCCGAAATTATAGTCCAATCAGAGTTGAAATTTATAAATCTTATATGAAATATTTGAGGTTTTTATCCGGACTGAAACATTACTTCTGTGCATAATAATAAATGTGACGTGGATTTTGCTCGATTTATATAAATCATTACATCAAAATGAAATATATATGGCTTGAATCGTAATTAATTTACAAATAATAGAATATTTCATAAGCGTAATTCTATAAAAATTAAAAAACGACATTTGCCTATTAGTATTTAATGTAAAATCCGCAACTGAAAAGTATAAAAAAGAGCTTATTTATATTAAAATAGTAAAATGAAATAATAAACGCACTTTGTTTATTCTTTTAAGTATCATTTGAAAAAAAAATGTTATTAAAAATTATATGAAGATTGTATTTTAAAAAGCCTATCAATGTACCCTATATTTTTATTGAATATTTTTTTAAAAAAATTAAATCTATAAGTAATTTATATTTCTTAAAATAAGGAGATAAGGGCTAAATTCTCGTAAATTTTTTAAACTATTAAACAATAATTATTATCATTTCATTTTGCTTAAAACTTTATTGTAATAATTATATTTTCATGATTATTAGATGCTGCACCACATATTTCATTTGAACGGTCAGTTTATGTAAAAAATTCTTTTGATGCTAGATATTATTTATAAAAAAATTATTGGATATCTTCTTAATTTGATTATGCACTTTATTCTAATTATTTCAGTTTATCTTTATAAAATTGTGCGGCTTATGAGTAGTAAGAAAGAAATTATGATATATAACCTAATATTATATCTATTGAAATATAGAAAAGTTTATTTATAAAACTTTTGTTTGCACCTAATAGTTTTCTTTTGATTCTTTTGATTATTGGAGAAACCATGTAAACTTATCAACGTCATTAGCATCATTATTACAAATTACAAATGCATTGCTGACGTAAAATGGCATTATTTACTAATTACAATTCGCAGCGTTTATCAGTTACTGTATTTTTAACAAGATAAAAGAGTTTGTATAGTAAGATTTTAATAGATATTTTTTTTAGTCTGAACGAGATTAAACGAGTTTCTTTGTCGACTCTTTCAAGCATAAATTACGTAGTGCCAGACACTTGAAAAAAATATTGCTAATTTTACAATAAAGGATTTTCGAATAAATGATAATAATGTTAAAGTTTCCATGTATATGATAACAATTATTTTCCAGTTATTTTACAGAAACATTAATGATAATGTGACTTGTCTGCCAATTCACCAATCATATTTAAACAATAATAATACTGGTTCATAATCATTATAGTAACGATTTCACTTAAGAGGAGTTTTTATAAAATTTTATCATATAGCAATTGCAATTGTTCTGGACTTTGAATACCAGTGTTGGCCTTTTGGACCATTGGACTATTGGAATATTGGACTTAGTCCATTCCAATTCCATTAAAATTTGGACTATTGGACTATAGACCTTGTCCAACAGCTATAAGTTTTATATGTAATTTTAGCAAGTATATAAATAATTATAAAAGTTATAATTGCAAATCATTTTTTATTGATATTTATTAAAATTTTTTATTGAATTCATCAATTATGCTTAGCATTTTTATTGATATCTAAAATTTTTTTAATTGTTACCTAAAATAAAAGCTGACAAATAATTGGGTTCTCCTAAACTTTCAATAAAAATATCTTGAAGTTTCCATTTAGAATTTTGATCTCTAGCAGGATGAGGCAAATTTGATATATTTGTAACATTAATTTCAAGTTCTTCATCATCAACATTACTATCACTTTCATTATCATTATCATATTCTTCATTTGATTCATCTTCCAACATATTAATCCATCTTGACACTACACTTCTCCAATTACTTTCAGTTTGAACATTAGCATCTGTTTCAATAAATTCACTTGATGATTCATCATCTGACACGTTCAGACCATCTGATGCATTTGGATCTTCATTTTCATTTACTGGAAGTGCAACACCTGTACTTCGAAACTTTAATGCATCTTCATCAATTTTTTTTTGTTTAAGTTTTTGTTGCATTGAAGCACGTAACTGAGTCATTCCTAAAACCTTCTCATGCTAAATAATTTAAAAAAATATTAATAAATGATATAATTATATTTATTATAATTAAATTACTAATAAAAATACTTACTGCTAAACGATTTCGCCGCTTTGAGTGTAACCATCCCATTGTGGAAAAAAGTCTTTCAAGAGATGCTGTAGTTACTGCAATTGAAAAAATACGTTCAGCAACACGATAAAGTTCTTTAGAATAACCACGAACATAATTCCAAAATTCTAAAACATTATTATTAAATTGTTGTGAAGTTGCATCATTATAGGGATATTTTTTTTGTCGATAAGCCTCTAATTCAACTAATATTACAGTCGGATCTTCATTAAACCAAGCACAATAGTAATAAGTAACCCATTTACCAAGATGTGGAAAAGACAAAGTTTCAATTTCAGGATTAAATTTATCAATACGATATCCTGGATGAAGTAAAAATGCCAATAATAAAAGAGGTTGCTCCCAATCACTCCACCTTTTTTCAAGTTTTTTTAAAAGCTTGTTTTTAAGATTATTATTATCTAATGAATGCAAAACTATAACTAAATTGCCAAAGCAATGGAGAACATCATGAAGTTGTGAATTATGTCGTTGAAGTTGATTAAGTGCAGCACAATAGGGAAGTACTAATGTTTCCAATTCTTTAAGCTTTTTCCACCAATTATTATCAGAAATGCAGTTAAGATATTCGTTTGGAAAATCATAAAGATCATCACTTTCTTGTTCTTCAATTTTTGTTGCTAAATTCTAATAATTTTAATTTTTTTAGTAATAGAATAATATAAATTTTATTAAAAAAAATCAAGACTTACTTTTAATGCAGATTTTGATCGCAATAAACTTGCAAAACAATAATATTGGGAATTCCAACGAGTATCATTAGGTACAATTAATGCATAATATTTATTTTTATACATTGCTGCTTGCTCTTCTCGTAATTTTCCAATCCATACTTTTGCTCGGTTAAAAAAACTAGCAATTGCAACAGCTTGCTCACCAACTTTTGTAAGAGAATTTGATTCTTTAAATATATCACCAACACATAGATTCATTTGATGAGCAAAACAGGGTAAAAATAGTTTATCACGATAAAGTAATTGAAGTTGTTTCCTATTAATAATATATTTATAAATTTAATAATTAAATTAATTAATTAAAATTAATTAATTAAATATAATTAAAATTAAACAATAAAAAACTGAAAATACACACCGTGCAGAAGCATTTTCTGATGCTGAATCTGTAACTAGCCCATTAACTCTTATATTTTCTTGATTCAATTCTGCAAAAAGTTGTTGTGTAATTCGAATAATCTCATTGGCAGTACCTCTATTACCGCCGCAATTGATTGCTTTCCAAATAATCATTTCGCCTGTAGATGTAATAAGAACTATACCAAAAATATGTTGTCGTGCCACATTTTTCCACCCATCAAAAGCGAGGGTTACACCAGACAAATCATTTTTAGCATTATCAAGTAATTTTGTTGAAACTTCGTCAGTTGCATCTTTTAAAATACGTCCTGATAATACTTTTCGAGAAGGCAATGCAATCATTGGATTTAACCAATGAAATAAACTTTTAACTGCAGGATCCTCAATCCATCGGAATGCAAAGCCACATGAAACAGTTACATCCAATAAAAGTTGTTCAAGTTTCTGTTCTTGAATAATTGTTAATGGACGGAATATATAATTATCCAGTGTAATCTCATCCAAATTTGATGTTTCTTCTTCAAGTATTGGATTATCATTGTCATCATCATCAGATGATTCATCATCAGATGATTCTGTACGACATCTTTTTTTAAATGGTTTACTCTTCGCACCATCTTTTGCTGCGTCATCAAGAAGTTTTGCTATTTGTTGTGAACTATATTTCTGCGCAAAATTTGGACAGTTTTTAATATGACGTGCACATTCTTTTTTAGTATTTGTAAACTTTAACTTATATGCTTCATCTTTTCCAATAATACTAATACAAGCTCGACATACTGCATACTTGTTGCTTTTATTTGCCTTTTTTGCTGCGTGCAAAACTACAACATATGGTGTTAAAAAATGTGGTCGACGGCCCATAATATTATGATAATTAAAATTAGAAATGAGTACCCTTATCTTTTCTTTGTTTTATTTTGAAGATGATCGCAAAAAGAGATTAAATAAAAAAATTTTTTTTTTTATATTTTTCAATCGATTGATCATCCTTTTAACCAATTATGGTTAATTTACAGCACAAATTTATGTACACGTATGCTTTTTTAATTAAAATTAATTTTAGCCGGCATTATAAAATTGGCCAGAATTATGGTATATAAAATTTAATTCGGCCAAATTTATGAGGACATAGTCCATTTGAATTGGAATTGGACTGGATATCTCCATTAGGTCCAAAGTCCAATAGTCCACTATTGGGAATTGGACAATGTCCAATTCCAACACTGTTGAATACTATTTCCTGGTTAGCTGGTACTATAACAGTTTTCTAGTAAACAAGACAGGATTCCATCATATGCACAAAAATCATTGGTTTGTTTATTGTACGATAATTGGTAAGTCATGTATAATACATTATGCAATTTATGTATGGTGTGCTTTCTATCACTTTGTTACAGAATAAAGATATTTGTTTATTTTACTGATTTCAAATATATAAATTGTCATTGATAATAAAAAATTTTCAATAATCTTAATGATTAATAAATGATATATTTTATTTATAAAAGGTAAGAAATTTTTTAATTAAAACCAAGTAATTACTACTAATAAATTTCCTTTACTAAATCATAAATGTCAATAGATAAATAGCAATAATTTTGAACTCTAATATTATTACGTAACTTGAATTCCTTCACTTTATCATTTAAATTAAGAAAGTCATCATCATATTTAATAGCCAAATACTTAACTCTTTTCTTTTTAATAATATATTCCCTTAAATAATATAAAATATCATCATTACCATTTTGCATTATTAATAATTTTTTAATAAAAATATTCTGAGAATTTTCTAAAAATATTTTAAAATCATTTGGTTTAATGTGAAGAATCAAATGCAAATATTCTAATTTAGAAGGAAGGATTTGCCCTAAATTTTGTAATAATAATGAACTAAACTCATAATAACCAATTAGTAATGATTGATAACATTCACTGATCTTAAGATAATTAAGATTCTGTTTAATATTTTTAATTAAATTGATTACTAAACAAGTAATTTGTTTTCCAATACTCTGTAAATTAAGACGTTTGATATTTTTACAATATTTTATAATTAATTCTAACAATTGTTGATTTAATGATAAAACCAAACTAAATCTACACATTAAATTTTCTAAATAATCACCAGATATTTGTAATAATTTTTGCAATGGTTCAATTTGTGGTATCCTGTCTATAAATAAAGTTTTTAATTTAAATGGTTTAGTTAAATTATCAATTTGTTGAACAAACTGAGAATCTAATGAAAAACAATGAATGATATGAACGGACTCTAGAACGTTTAATTGTTCTAATATTTTATCTAGGTTGATTAGATTATTAAAATTGATGCGATAGAATATGATTGTATTTAAGGTATTCGAACAATTAAAACCTTTTGATAATAATAATGATTTAAATAAAGGTAAATTATTATCACCAAAAATAATTTTTTTAAGATTTTGGTGTAAATTAATTATTTGTAATATACGATCTTCAATTAATGTATGATCATTATTGTAGTAATAAAAATCAATATCATTTTTATTATCAATATAAAGTTTTAAATTTCCAGTATTGTAAATGAAATTCGTATTTTGTAAAATTGACTCAAGAATATTAATAAAAAATATATAATAATAATAATTTGAGATCTCAATTTCAAGAGTATTTAAATTTACTTCATTTTCAATAAATTTTTTAAATAGTGATATAATAACCAATCTTTTAATATCACATATTAAATCTATATTTAAACGTTGTTTTGAAGTTATAATAATATTTTCAACCCAACTATTAGCAAAAGTAGCCATATTAAATGTATTCAAATATTTTAAAAAACTGGGATAATTGAATAATGCACTTGAAGTTAATGAATTATCTCTAATTCCATATTGATTTAATTTTGTTTTTAAATCATCATTTAAATCATATAAATAAATTTTAATAAGATTAGAATTTTTTTTATAATTTTTACTAGGAATTAAAAATGGATTTTCCCATAATAATGGAATAGTTATACGACACCATAATCTGTTAACTAAAACACATGAATATAAAGTTGAAAAATCATTTTTAAAATATTTGATAACTTCATATGTTAATTCAGGTAAATCTACTATAGATATTTTTGGATGTGCCATAACGAAATTTAAAAAAAAAAGTGAAAAAGGGAGTATCAAATTATTATGCTTGAAACGGGTAAATTTTATTAATTTTCGGAGTGATGATTCCGATATTGTTTCACAATTCATAAATAATTATGTGTAACGTGTTTTACTGCATGCAGGTTGGCAAATCATTTCGTAATGTTTATTACTACTTTGCAGATCTTTTTTTTTCTTTTTTTTTAAATGTTATTTATTTTGAATTAAAAAATTTCATGTGAGATCTATAGTACATAAAATGCGAAATGACCCAGAAATATATATATAGGGGTCAGGTGTATAGTTGCCGCCGAAATTATTATTACGGTTACGGCACGTGCCGTAATCACCGTAATTAAAAACCGTAAACCGTAATTGCCGTAATGCCGTAATGCCGTAATTTAACTTGACGCCGTAATGCCGTAGTGTAATATGCCGTAAATAAATAAGACTAAACTTAATTTCAGCCGTTCGTAATGCCCGGTCAACTTTTTTAGCGTTATATCACGTGACGTTACACCAATTTCCAAAAAAGGAAATTTTGTCCCTCAATAAATCAAAGAAATGGGTTACACAAGGTTACACAAGGTGCTAAAAAAGGAGATCTTTTTACCGATCATTTGGTATTATTCAAGTCACGTAATCATAATTAATTACGGCATTTTATTACGGTTACGGCATTATTTACGACATATGGGACCCAGAAAAAACTCTTTCCCACAAAAATCTGGAACAAAATTTACAAAGTTGGACGTTTTAATTTTTATTATTACAAAAACTTTCTTTTCCACTTACTATTGGAAAGAGAACTTTTATACACTTTATTTACTTTTAAAAGACATACACTTTATTTACTTTCGAAAGATATACCCAATATTTTTACATAGTTTTTTTGTCATATTTTCTTCCTGCTGTTTTTCATATACATAATAAGGAACAATTTTTGGCTCACACTGGTATTTATAAATACCCTCTTCTCTTTATAACGAATATGGAAACCTCTCAAAAGGACTTATGTACAGAGAACTCCCACCCCAAAGGACCTCTAGAAGGCTCCAAAGCTATTGTTCGTTTATACCGCCCTTGCAATACTTACTCTTTTTCCTTTCACACGAAGAGAATCAACCCATATGAAATCACTGATACACGTGGCAGTGGTACACTATACAACACCAAAAAAGCTCGATACTTCCTCATTGAGTTAGATCAACATGCTGATCTAGATCTAACAAGGAAAAATTTTTTTACCGTTTACACCAATGATATTGAAATGACTCATGATCATCAAAGGATCTTCAATTCAAGTAGTAAAAAACTTAACATCAACTACCTAATAGGGACATACCTTACCTTCACATTTGCTATTAATCGACAATTTTCACCTGACACCGTTAAAAAATATTTTAAACGTTTACGCCAACTATTATTAGTAAAATTTTTAGCAATTAAAAATAGATTATCTTCTGATAGTATTAAAAATAGACAAACCAATACTTTTATTAGATTTAGTTCTGGTTCCCACGTGATCTACCTGGGATTCTATCTACCATGTGGTATGAATAATTTATTTGGATTGGGTAAACACTGTGATCAACCTGCAGCTTTCGTTCTATCTAGAAATCGATGGAAATGTCATACACACCTCTTAAATATAGAAAATGTCAATTTAAATATACAAACCAATTCAAAATTTCCTAGTAATCCTGCTTTGTATAAATGCTTGACTGATAATCCCCGAGCCAAAAAAGTTCATTCAACATGACTAGGCGTGAAATATGAAGTTGTAATCAAAAGATACTGACCTTACAAAGGTAACAATAATCAAAATTTGAAAGAAATTATGGAGCCAACCATCACTTTATCAAAGAAAGGTATCCCACGCTTCGACCTTTCTATAAAGAATATAGAAATCTTGAATTTGACATCGTTCGCTCACCACAACAAATCAAACGTTGGAATCATTTGAAACAAAGCATCATCAATTCTGAACGAAGAATTCATTATAATAAACCTTATTTACTCAGGCCAGGACATGATCATTACACACAATCAGTTGTTTTTAAACAACTAAGCCATGTTGCTGAACGTGGCTCAATACATCCATCTTATGAAGGAAGAAGTAATAAGGAAAAGATAAATTTGAAACGTGCCAAGAATTGGCTACGTAGAATTAAAAAACGAAATAAACTCAAGAAGTCACTACCACCTTTACCTCCAGATTTTAATGGTGATCCCCGAGTGTTTTATAATAATACATACCATATTAATCTTTTTGATTATAAAGTTCGACGACGTTTTAATGTGTCAACCATCCCTCAATACAACTATGGATATACCAAAGCTAAACAACTTTATGATGATTATATACTGAAACGTTCATGTCCTCTAATCACCGAATATTTACCACCAATCGACAAAGACAAAAATATTTTTTTTATATCAGATGCTCACCTGGAAATTATTAATGATAATGATATTTTCTTTCATCGCCGTACACCCCCTCCTGACGAGATTGATGATGATAAAGGAAGACTCCAACGACCTCTAATGAGGAACAAAAGAAAAAAAGTTGAAATCCTGCCCTCACCTGGGCAGGATCTTTGATTACTCTAATATATAGTTTTACCCTTAAAAAACAATTACGGACCTATAAGGATACACCATTTTGTATATGACAGTATTTACATACAATAACTAGTTTCTAGTTAAAAGAAAAATACGGATGACTTGACTTGAATTCTTTTTTTTTAGGTTTCTTTTTGTTCGTCTTTAGTTTCATTGCCCCATTCGAAGTATTAGCGTAGTTCTAGTAGTTTGAATAGTATTGTTCGAAGGGTGGGGTCCCGTAGGGATTAATTTCCAAAATTCTATACACGCCTAATTGTACCATCATGTAAATGATGTTTTACTCTTATTTTGTAATAGTTTTGGGAGTACTACTCTTTTAGTAATAAAATAAAAAAATAAATAAATAAATAAATTATTTACGACATATGCCGTAATGCCGTAATGCCGTAATTAGGGAATTTCGATGGCACCTATAGTCAGGTGGGGATTCCTTAATGTACAGTGGGGGTGTACGATATTAATGTACGAACTGGCCAGAATTAACGTTAACGCTATCACGTGCAAGTGCATAACTCTTAAACTCGGGCCAGTTTGTACGTTAATATTGTACACCCCTACTGTACGTTAAGGATGCCCTAGTCAGGTGATGAAAAAAATTTTTACTCTGAGCTGTACGCATTTTTTCAGGGCTGGAATTATGATAATGTCAGTCAGTTACTATAATAGGAAATAAAATTCTGACTGGAATTATCAAAAATTATCTAAAAAAGGAAAGATTTTCATGATTTTTTTTTTTTAGTTCAAAATACGCAAACTCAAACCTGACCCTTTTATATATATTTCTGAGTCCTAATGCGAAACTATAAAAGAGATTATTAAATATCAAAATTGTGTATTAACTGATTATTAAGCAATTATTGATTGGCTAAAGTTTTTCTTCAGTTTCAACTTCTATATAATTTTGCATTTAATTGACTAAATTTAATACTGTTTCAGAACGATCAATTATTTATAATAAAGAAATGATATAAAAATTAAACTGTGAACTTTCAGTATATATAGATTTATAACTTTTATATAAAGTTAAATAATTTCTTATATAAGATTTATATACTTACAAATTTATATAAAAAAAAATAGGTAGCTCTTCTATTAAAAGATATTATTCTTTATTTTTGTATCTTTATAAACTATATAAAGATTATAATAATTTATATTTTTATTTTAAAAAATAAGTAGAAAATTACATAATTTTATGTAAAATTGTATGTATAATATTTTGTAAAGATAAATATAATTTTTATAATTCATACATGTATGTAAAAATTTATACAGTATATATTTAGCTAATTAATAAAATTATTTTTGTACTAACAGATATATCATTCAACCAATCAAACCAATTGGTAAATCAGTTTGGTAAGTCCTATGACTAATACCGCAGTTACTGAGTTTGGTAGGTTTATCAATCAAACCTGTATAAGTAGCAATTATCTATCTTAATACATAATGCATATTCTTTTCCAAGGAATATTTTCTTACAACTTTCTTTATTACATACAGTATATCTCCAACTTTCATATTACAATAACAAATATTATTATTAATTATGTTGTTTAACATTGCAAATGAAAATTATACACTAATGACTAATATGACATTAGTTATCAATAATTATCATTATTATTGACATTGAAATTTTTATCATTATCATTATTATCATTGATAATTAAAAATTTTCCCAATTTTACAGTCATATTAATAGTTATAATCATATCACCAGAAGGAAAATATGGAGATGTATTACTGGTATTCTTATTAAAAGAAAGATGATTCAGTATCATCCAGATAACTTGATATCATACATATATCACTATCTTTACTCATCAATAGACCATTATTAGACCATATAAAAAATTTATGGAAAAAAACTCCAATAAATAATCATTTTTCTAGTTTTTATTCCAAAGAAACTCAGACACGTGATCATCTTTCTGAAAATTTTTCATGGGGAAACCAATGAGTAAATTTCTTTATGGAGACGAAGAAAAGATAATGGACAAATGTGATGAATATTATTATTAATTCTTATTGTTATTATTATCCAAAATCTTGCTTTTATAAGAACAATAATTCCTTTATATCATAATCACATCATTATGGTTGTTTATATTATCAACTTTCAATAACCAACACACAGTCCTATTCTCATCGTATGGCTATTAGTAATAAGAAAAAAGAAAAGAAAAGAATTTAAGGAAAATTGTTTCTTTTTTAATTTTTATGAATACTATTGTTGTTCTTATTAATAATGAGAATGTAAGCTTGCCGATATATTAAAAAAAAATCAGAAATTTTAGAATATCATATGCAGATATACTCACCCATAGCGTATTTGCGAGTCCATTCCCTAACAATAGCTTCATAACGATCATTATCATTCTCGTATAGATATGATATTTCAGGCATTAAATCGCCAATCTAATTTATCGTAAAGTTTTTTAATTGACAATGACATACAAATATAAATGTGAATAATAACATAATATGTACCTGGATTAACAATGAACAAATTGACAAGAGTATTTAATAGAATAAAAGATTTAATATTTACAATTTTATAAATAATTATTAAAAAATTACATTTCGAAATGGTATGTTGTGAGTCCCTTGAAATATCCACATCTATAATTCCATATATTTGGATTGTAGATTCTTGTAAATTTATCCTAATATACATATATGAGTAAGTGTATAATTTAATTATATATTAATATATATGTTAAAAGATAATTATTTAGTTGCAAATGAAAAAAATATAAAAAAAAACTCATCTATGTAAGATGAAATTGTAATTGATGAACTTTATTTTGAAGTGGCATTATTTCGTTAAAAATAATAAGTGATAAGATGGGGGAAGATTGTCTTTAAAGCTTTTTTAACACGTCAATTTTAATTTATTAAAATATCCATCGTCATGTGAACTTTTTTATTAATGAGTTTTGAAGTGGAATTTCATTTATGCGCAACACTTATGATGATCCATAAAATGAATAAATTCTGTTGATCTGTTTATTAACATGTGAATTTTAATTTTAAAAAATTATTTTTACAACAAATCGATCAAAAGTGATAAATAAAGAATATTTGAATAGAATAATCTTATTTTTGCCAATTTTTGAAATAGAATAATTTTTAAGGTTCGTTAATTTAAATGATAATTTATGATATTGGCTTTTGGATTTATTATTATTAAATTAAAAAATTTTGTTGACTGTGAGAATGGAAATTGTGTGAGCATCATGTGACAATAGTCACGTGATTCCCTATAAAAAATATATATACAGTTAGTATACTGTATTTTCGTATTTTGCGAACAGTATATTTATAGTATTATTACCGTATGATTACAGTATTTTCACATACTGTATATATTCGGTATTCTGCACACCGTATCATATATACGGTTTGCGTACAGTATATTTTTCCAGTTTTACCTGTATGTTTTATACTTGTAAACAGTAGAAAAACCGTATGTTTTATACTTGTAAACAGTATATTGTTTTATATTTTATATTGCGAACAGTATACTTTTCCAGGATAAACCGTATATTTTATACTGATAAACAGTACTTTTTTCCAGTTTAAACTGCATATTTTGTACTGATAAATAGTATATATTATTCAATTAAATCGTATATTTTATATTTGCAAACAGAATTTAAAATGCATTTATAATCAATAAAATTTTTATTAAATAATATTAAATATACAAATATTTTTTATAAATAATATAAATAAAAAACTAGTATAAAATAATATACTATTTGTAAAAAAAATAATATTAGCAAAATATAAACAAAAAAAAAGAAATTTAATTAGTAATATTATCATTATTTTAAATATAAAAAAGGAATAATAAAAGGTTAGTAAAAAAAAGAAACTTAATTAGTAATATTATCATTATTTTAAATATAAAAAAGAAATAATAAAAAGTTAGTAATATTATTAATATATTAGTTAGATATAAAAAAGTAATAAAACGATAGTAGTAATGTTAGTAATATATTAAAAAAATTAAATAAAATACATAAAAGTAAAAAAAATATAATTAATATATGTTAACATATAATATTAATATAAAAATAAAAACATAAAAAGGTGTACATATAGTTGTTTAATTAATATTGTTAAAATTCACCATTACAATTCCAGAGAGATATTAGCGAAAGTAATTGTTAATTGATATACGTGCGTATCACTTTTTGTATAATTAGTAGTTTAGTACAAATATATATATTGTATATTATCAAAATAAGTTTTTTATTTAATTTTTATTATTATATGTTAAAATAGTTTTGGTATTCATTTTTATTGTCTTTTTTTTTCTAAAAAAAAGAAGAGAAAAGAATATTTTTGAAAAAATAAACAAAAAATAAACAATAACGTGTTATTAATGCATGTGATCAGCGATCAGCTGAATTTTAATTGGTTAAATATAGAAATGCGAAAATTAAAAAGCAGAAGTATTTTTTTTAAAATTTAAATCATACAGATTGTTTTTAAAGTTCAATTAGTAATTTAAAAGTTCTTTTTTTTAATAAGAAAATTTGTAAAAATTTTTTTTAATACTGCTTAATTTTTAAATTAAAGCCTTAATACTAAATTAGTTAAATTAGAATTAAGAAAAATTTGTAAGAATTTTCTTTGATATTGCTTAATTTTTAAATTAAAGCCTTAATATTAAATTAGTTAAATTAGAATTAAGCAGTATTAAGAAAAATTCGCAAGAATTTTCCTTAATACTGCTTAATAGTTAAATTAGAATTAGGGAGCTTACACATATTATGTAATTATTATAGGGGGTAGTTAAAATTTTACGTTACATTTATTTAAATCATATGATTTATAAATATTATAATTTGATTGGTTATGAAATCTAACAGGGGGGGGGTAAGGTTTATAATAAAATGAATATTACGTGATATGTGTAACTCCCCTTAACATATGGGCTGATTTATGGAATTAAGTTTTTATATTCAAAAAACTAACTTTATTAAGCAAATGCAAATACAAGTTACATGAAAATGATAGATTCACACCAGCTGACATAAATAAAATTGGTTTGATTATATTATTTTTTGATTTTTTTTAATAATATCATTAAAATTAAAAAATTTAAATATAATTGTCATGACAAAATATTGAATAACTTAACGTGTATCTGTGCTAGATGAATGAATTTATATTCATTAGAAAGAGGTAATCAAGAGCTATCTATAAACCAAATATCGCATGAATTGAATCACAAGTTGCTGAATAATTACGTTCAATGTATTTGTTTTTAACTTTTGACTTTGATCGTTAATATCTTCACATCTAGTAATTCAATTTGAATGATCTTTTTTCGTTCAGGTAGTTTAGGTTCTGGCCTTTCATATGAATATAAATATATGTGTTTAGCATGTATTTACGCTGATATATTAACGATTTTGTTAATTGAATAAAACTCTGATACAAAAATTTTTAAAATTATAATTCTTACCAAAAGATGATCTTTACAGGTATTATTGAGCTCTTTTTACTTTACTTAATAAGGTTTTATTTGCTATTTCTGTTTTAAATTGAATAAATTAATAAAATCAATTTTAAAAAGTAATTAACAAGTAGAATAAAATCAGTATAGTAAAAAACAAAAAAAAAACATCTCAAAAACTCTAAAGCATAACTCACATTTTTATTTTGTATATTTTTACTAAAAAAAAGAAGGAACTAAGGTTAAAAATAAATGAAAAAAGATTTTTCTTATTAATATAAATTATTAATATTTGTTTTCTTAATTATTGATTAAAAAAAACCTGCTATATATGCCTATAAACTTTTCTAAGTCACCTAACAAAAATCTGATTGAAAAGTGATTGAAAAGTGATTGAAAAGTGATTAAAAAAGAAAGTAGTTGCCATTGTTATTTTTGAATAAACGTTAAAAAATTTTTTTTATTTTTTGATAGATTTAGATCATCTGATTATGTAACACATATAATTTAAGCTTGTGAAACATAATTCTTGTTAAAATGTGCAAATCTTTATGAAAATCTTAATTTTGGCTAATTCCACAAATTGGCGAATATAAGCAGTATTAAGAAAAATTCGCAAGAATTTTCCTTGATACTGCTTAATTTTTAAACTAAAGCCTTAATACTACTAAATTAGTTAAATTAGAATTAAGCAGTATTAAGAAAAATTCGCAAGAATTTTCCTTGATACTGCTTAATTTTTAAATTAAAGCTTTAATACTAGATTAGTTAAATTAGAATTAAGCAGTATTAAGAAAAATTCGCAAGAATTTTCCTTGATACTGCTTAATTTTTAAATTAAAGCTTTAATACTAAATTAGTTAAATTAGAATTAAGCAGTATTAAGAAAAATTCGCAAGAATTTTCCTTGATACTGCTTAATTTTTAAATTAAAGCCTTAATACTAAATTAGTTAAATTAGAATTAAGCAGTATTAAGAAAAATTCGCAAGAATTTTCCTTGATACTGCTTAATTTTTAAATTAAAGCTTTAATACTAAATTAGTTAAATTAGAATTAAGCAGTATTAAGAAAAATTCGCAAGAATTTTCCTTGATACTGCTTAATTTTTAAATTAAAATCTTAATACTAATTTATAAAAATGATTTATAATTGAGTTTTGAATTTAGTATTATCAATCAGACTTTGAACTTAAAAATTAAACAGTATTAACAAAAATTCTTGCGAATTTTTAATAATTGTGATTTTACATCAGTGAGTTTTTGGGTAGTATATATTAGTGGATACTAGTATTGTTTGATGCTTTAAAGTGTAGAAAAACTTACGTCAAATAAATAAAAACTGGCAAAAAAATCAGATAGCCAATTTTTGGCTATATTTGTCCGATTTGTACCTTTTTGTAGCTGATTTTTTAGTACGAATTGACAAAAATTGGATATGCCAATTTTTAAATTGCATATTCAAATCGGATTGCTGATTTTAGCTATATTTGTCTGATTTGTGACTTTTTACAGCCGTATTACCAATTCTTAACTACATTTTTCAGTTTTTTCACTATACAAAAAAATTGTATATACTGTACATTATGAAATATATATTTTTATAAAAAATTATATTGTAATATTGAATTAAATTTTAAAAAATATTTTATTAAGCAATATTAAATAAAAAACTAATCTTAAATAATTAAATTTTAAACAAAATACATTTAAGAATATAAATTTACTTGTAATTCAATGTAATATGCACAATTATAAAAATTAATAATTCCACAAATATTAACTGTACCTTCATTAAAATAAATATTCAAGTAGATTCTAAGCTGCTGAACAATATTCAATTAATAAATGAAGTCGATTTGCTTTGGCTAAAGTGCTCAAAATACGCTCTGAAGTGACAAAATAGAAAAAATAAAATTCGTGAATGAGTACCGTTGTGAAAATCGTGAATAACTCAGCAAGTATTAACTGTACCTTCGTAGAAATTAATATCCAAGTAGATTTTGACATGATGAACAACTTTCAATTAATATAAGAAGTCGATTTACTTTGGCTAAAGTGCTCAAAATACGCTCTGAAGTGACAAAACGGAAAAAAATAAAATTCGTGAATGAGTACCGTTGTGAAAATCGTGAATAACTCATCAAGTATTAACTGTACCTTCGTGAAAATTAATATCCAAGTAGATTTTGACATGCTGAACAACATTCTATTAATATAAAAAGTTAGTTTACTTTGGATAAAGTGCTCAAAATACGCTCTAAAGTGACAAAACGGAAAAAAATAAAATTCGTGAATGAGTACCGTTGTGAAAATCGTGAATAACTCATCAAGTATTAACTGTACCTTCGTAAATATTAATATCCAAGTAGATTTTGACATGCTGAACAACTTTCAATTAATATAAGAAGTCGATTAACTTTGGCTAAAGTGCTCAAAATACGCTCTGAAGTGACAAAATAGAAAAAATAAAATTCGTGAATGAGTACCGTTGTGAAAATCGTGAATAACTCATCAAGTATTAACTGTACCTTCGTAGAAATTAATATCCAAGTAGATTTTGACATGATGAACAACTTTCAATTAATATAAGAAGTCGATTTACTTTGGCTAAAGTACTCAAAATACGCTCTGAAGTGACAAAACGGAAAAAAATAAAATTCGTGAATGAGTACCGTTGTGAAAATCGTGAATAACTCATCAAGTATTAACTGTACCTTCGTGAAAATTAATATCCAAGTAGATTTTGACATGCTGAACAACATTCTATTAATATAAAAAGTTAGTTTACTTTGCATAAAGTGCTCAAAATACGCTCTAAAGTGACAAAACGGAAAAAAATAAAATTCGTGAATGAGTACCGTTGTGAAAATCGTGAATAACTCATCAATTATTAACTGTACCTTCGTAAAAATTAATATCCAAGTAGATTTTGACATGCTGAACAACTTTCAATTAATATAAGAAGTCGATTAACTTTGGCTAAAGTGCTCAAAATACGCTCTGAAGTGACAAAATAGAAAAAATAAAATTCGTGAATGAGTACCGTTGTGAAAATCGTGATTAACTCATCAAGTATTAACTGTACCTTCGTAGAAATTAATATCCAAGTAGATTTTGACATGATGAACAACTTTCAATTAATATAAGAAGTCGATTTACTTTGGCTAAAGTGCTCAAAATACGCTCTGAAGTGACAAAACGGAAAAAAATAAAATTCGTGAATGAGTACCGTTGTGAAAATCGTGAATAACTCATCAAGTATTAACTGTACCTTCGTGAAAATTAATATCCAAGTAGATTTTGACATGCTGAACAACATTCTATTAATATAAAAAGTTAGTTTACTTTGGATAAAGTGCTCAAAATACGCTCTGAAGTGACAAAACGGAAAAAAATAAAATTCGTGAATGAGTACCGTTGTGAAAATCGTGAATAACTCATCAAGTATTAACTGTACCTTCGTGAAAATTAATATCCAAGTAGATTTTGACATGCTAAACAACTTACAATTAATATAAGAAGTTGATTTACTTTGGCTAAAGATCTCAAAATACGTTCTGAAGGTAAAAAAATTTGTAACTTAATACTACTGTATTATATAAAAAATGTAAATAATTCCAAAAATATTAACTGTACTTTTATGAAGATTAATATCTTAACAGTTTTAAACTTACTGAACTACTTTTAATTAAAAGAATAAGATTTACTTTAACCAAAATGCTCAAATCATACTTTGAAATATGTGTAAAAAAAATATAATATTTGTTTATATTTTAAATTATGAGTTATTTAATTTAAATGTGTTTATATTTAAGAAAAAAAATATTTTAATTCTATTTTATAAAGTATTTAAAAAGTATTTTAGTAAAGTTTTTGAGGCAAAAAAATAATTATAACTGAAATAAAAAAAAAAATCTAAGTTAATAAATAAATATTAAACCGTAATACATAATCACATGTTATATATTAAAATTAGAAATTTTATATTAAAATCGAAAAATCCTACTACAAATAGCCAAAAATCGGCAATTTCATGTTAAAAATCAGAAATATTATATTAAAATCAAAAATATTTATTAAAATCGGAAATATTATATTAAAATTGCCAAAAATCAGATAGCCATATTAAAAAGGGCAAAAATCTGATTTTTATTTTTTATTTGACCTGTGTATATCTGTAGAAAATACGTTATAAACGTATGAATTTTAATATACTGTAGAATAATACGTATACCGTATCCTTCATTTACAATATTTTTGTGAACCGTATACAAAATACTGATATACAGTAGAAATGGTATACGTTATAGACGTATGAATTTAATATACCGTATCACACAGTATGTTTACCGTATACTTTATTGTATTTTTTACTAAACACATTTTGCAAACAGTATACATTATACTGATATGCCGTATGTAAAAATGCGAACTGTATCAAAAATACGTATATACAGTGTAAAAACTGTATACATATTTTTTATAGGGATTCAATATTGTTTGAGGTAAATTTCTTTACAAATTTCTTATAAGGAAATGTAAAACTAATGGTATATAATTATTATAAATTAGGTTTCTATCTTTGATTAATTATATAAAGTTTATTTTTAGAAATATATCCATTATGTAACTATTTTTTTTTTATTTTTCATTATTTTAAATATTAATTCTTTATTTTGTATACTTTGAACAAGTTTAAAACGTAAGAATAAATAAATAATTCTACTCTTTAAACATATCAGATATGGTATTCGTCGCGGTCGCGCTGGCTATTTTAAATGTTAAACAATGGCTGAATTTATATACCGGTAAATTATTTAACCGGTTATTTATCTGGCACATGACACAAACCCCTGGTGCTGGTGGACATTTGCTGTAATAAAATTTAACTAGGGAGGATAATTTCAAACTCTCAAATTTGTCAATTTTTGTTCCACAACTCTAATTTTTTAATAAATCGGTAAGTTCATACAAAAAATATATATTAAATAAAGACTAAAAATTTAAAAATTTGTTCTTCAGAATAGTTTGACAATTCAAATGAATGACTCAATAGAAGCGATATTTTTAGAATAAGGTTATTTATGAATTATGACACATTAACTAAAATTTCATGTGATCTATAGTGCATAAAATACAAAGAGTCAAAATGGTGGAAATAAATAAACCTCAAAATATTAAAATTATGTATTAAAGCAATTATTGATCGGCTAAAGTATTCTTAATCAGTTCCAACTTTTTTATAATTTTGTGTTTAATTATAATTTTTTTTTTTTTTTTTAAACTGTAACGCATTTCTTTATTTAGGATATAAAAGGATCCTTAAGGAAATACCTAGAGCCGTCTGTGTAACACAAAACGTCCCTATAACAGAGTATAATCTATCCTAAATACAAACAAAACAAACGAATAAAAAGAAAAACAAACCTGTCAATACCTATACCCTTGCTACACTCTAATCGAATCCTCTATTTCTAAAACTAAACCACACAAAGATTAATGTTTTTACAAGAAAATCTGACTAATCTAGAGAAAGATGCTCCAATATACGAAACCCATCAAAGAAACCTTTTTAAAATTTGTTTTCTCGAACATTTTATTCATGCAAAGCATGAGACTTGAGAATAAGGTCCCTTTCACTTTCCCTCTTTTGCCTCTCGATAAGAACCTTTGTTTCTCAAAATTTTGTTCATGTAATCACATGATGCTGAGAATACGGTTCTTTCATTACTCACTCTTCCAAAATCTCTTGTAACTTACAAAAAGCAAAGTTAACACGTCTCCACAAAAAATTAGACTAGTCGGTTTTGGCTCTTAATGAACACTAAGATAATACTCGCCAGTCCATATTCCTCGAAAATCTGTAAGATCGTTTCTCGTCTCACGTGATAAATGCGGATATGGCTGATCCCCTTCTTCAGAAAATTTGTTGCCGCAACTTGTCCCACAGTAAATCATTTCTTAACATTCCTATTGGTTCCTCACTGAATCTCCCGTTATTACATTTAGATTCCCATCCGCGTGCTAAAATTTTTGCTGCGCTGAAGAAAAAATTTGCGACAAAAAATTCCCAAGAAACAACTATGTCCAAGCCTTCCAAAATAAACTTCACTATCCAAAGGTCAGTTTTTTGTAATTTTTCCAATGAAACCTTCTAGCCAACTTCCTCTAAACCTCATATAAAAATGTTCGTAAAAGACTGAATAAGCAGTTAGTGATGTTGAAATGCGTAAAATTAATAACTTCTATGAGCACTTTTGAACTCTTCCGCCTTTTTTTCCTTCCTATTTTTGGTCTGAATGATCGGTGGGAAGAGTTCCCATCGTGTTTAATTATAATAAATTAGTAGTAGAAAATTATCCTCCCTAGGGTTACGTCCTAATTACGTCGATGATGTGACTTAACTAAGAGTTACGTCACGTCATTAAGTTTTCACCCTTAGTAAGAACAATTATCGTCATTACATCATTATAATTATTTATATTATCAACTTTCCAACAATTTTCATTTGCATCGTATATTTAATATTGGTTACTATTAGTAAAAAAAAAGAAAAGAATTTAGTGAAAATTATTTCTTAAATAATTTTGTGATCATTATTGCTCTTATTAATGATAATGTTGCATTGAAAGATATAGATACCATATGTATGAAAGAAAAAAATAGTTATTATTCAACGTCTGAAACTTAATACAGTAATAAATATCAGTCATTGATATATTTAATTATGGAAGAAAATCATAATGTAAAAATAACTTTTATTCTAACAACCTAGAAAGTCTAAATGTTTAAATATGTTGATCGGATAATTTTGTGTTGCAGATCATTCATTAAATTATCCGGTCGATCAAATTGATTTTCTTTAGATAGATAACGGATAACTAGCTTATAACTTTATAAAGCATATAGTATATCATAAATAACCTAAAAATGTTTTATGCATTCATCTACATATCTAATTTATGGCTTTAAAATGAATATATTATGTTTTAGTTCAATAATTTCACCAATTTATTAACAATCGTATTACTATTTTAGTTCTATCAAGAAAAATTCACGTGCGTTTAAATTGAAAATGATTGGCAAATAATCGGTTGTAAAATTTTCAGCCCACATCATGTTGATCAGCAATACATAATTATGCATAAGTATTGTTCCATTTATAAATCATCAGACCAAAATTTTTTAATTTCTGCAAATTTAGTTTAAAAAACGCTAATGGATTTTTTTATCGAGAGCATTAAAAAGCTGATTATGTTATATGATTGTTATTTTGAATGTAAAACAAAACACTTATCAATATGATAATTTCCACTAGTCCAATTTTTAAAATTTTGTAAGTTTATTCAAAATACTCAGCAATCAGAGCATACAGCTTTTGTAAAAAATGCATTAGAATGGATACCTTATGATAGACTTTATAATATTGAATATATTGCAGAAGATGATGAGTTTGGTAAAGTGTACACAGCAAATTGGATTGATGGTTATATATATAAATGGAATAAAAATAATCAAAATAGGAAAAGAAAAAGTCAAAATATGTTTGTAATTCTGAAAATTTTAAATAATCCAGCAAGTGTTACATCAGAACTTATAAATGAGGTATAATAAATTTATCAGAAGTTTCATTTTTTGTGAATTATTATATAAATTAATCACATTGTATGTGGTCATTTGTGAATTTTTGCTAAATTTCTAACTTTTAATATATTGTAGATTGCAGTATCTCATAAAGTTTATGGAATAACTCAAGATCCAGAAACTAAGAACTTTATGGTGGTTTTGAAAGATATATGTAAAAAATGTAACATAGTGTGTAATTCAATATATTTTCAACGAAATTTTGAAAATTGGACTAGTGGTAATAATGATATTGATAAATTAATCCAAGATAATCAGCTATCTGAACATACTTATTATAGTGTAAAAAATGCATTAGAATGGATACCTTATGATAGGCTTTATGATATTCAATATATTGCGGAAGATGATGAGTTTGGTAAAGTGTACGAAGCAAATTGGATTGATGGATATATACATATGTGTAATAAACAAAAGTGGGAAAGAAGAGGTCAAAATATGATTGTAACTCTGAAAATTTTAAATAACCCAGCAAGTAATATACTAGAATTTATGAATAAGGTATAATAAATTTATCAAAAGTTTCATTTTTTTGTGAATTATAATATAAATTAATCACATTGTATATGGTCATTTGTGAATTTTTGCTAATATTTCTAACTTTTAATATATTGTAGATTGCAGTGTCTAATAAAGTTTATGGAATAACTCAAGATCCAGAAACTAAGAACTTTATGGTGGTTTTGGATGATATATGTAAAAAATGTAATATAGTGTGTAATTCAATATATTTTCGACGAAATTTTAAAAATTGGACTAGTGGTAATAATGATATTGATAAATTTATTCAAGATAATCAGCTATCTGAACATACTTATTATAGTGTAAAAAATGCATTAGAATGGATACCTTATGATAGGATTTATGATATTCAATATATTGCAGAAGATGATGAGTTTGGTAAAGTGTACGAAGCAAATTGGATTGATGGATATATACATATGTGGAATAAACAAAATTGGGAAAGAAGAGGTCAAAATATGATTGTAACTCTGAAAATTTTAAATAACCCAGCAAGTAATATACTAGAATTTATGAATAAGGTATAATAAATTTATCAAAAGTTTCATTTTTTTGTGAATTATAATATAAATTAATCACATTGTATATGGTCATTTGTGAATTTTTGCTAATATTTCTAACTTTTAATATATTGTAGATTGCAGTGTCTAATAAAGTTTATGGAATAACTCAAGACCCAGAAACTAAGAACTTTATGATGGTTTTGAATGATATATGTAAAAAATGTAATACAGTGTGTAATTCAATATATTTTCAACAAAATTACAAAAATTGGACTAGTGGTAATAATGACATCGATAAATTTATACAAGATGTTCAAAAATCATGTACAAATAATATATTAGAATGGATACCCTATGATAGATTTTATGATATTAAATATATTGCAAAAGGTGGGTTTGGAAAAGTATATAGAGCAAAATGGATTGATGGTTATATAGACGAATGGGATTACTATGATCAAAATCGGAAAAGAAAGAATCAAAACATGGTCGTAGCTTTGAAAAGTTTAAATAATTCAAAAAATGTTACATTGGAATTTATGAATGAGGTAAATTAGTCAATTATTACCCAAAATAAATTATTTGTTTATTGTTATTAATACTTATAAATATACAGATTACATTACATTACAAAGTAAATTCGCACAAATGTATTATTAAACTTTATGGAATAACTCAAGATCCAAAAGAAAAAAATTACATTATGGTTTTGGAATATGCAGAGCATGGGAATTTACGAAATTATTTAGATATAAAATATAATTATTTAAATTGGAATAATAAGATCAGTTATTTACATAAAATTGCACATGGACTTAGAGATATACATGAAATAGAATTAATTCATCGAGATTTGCATATTGGTAATATATTAAGGCTTAAAAATCACACTTGTATAACTGATATGGGATTATGTAAACCTGCAGACTATAATGTACCAGAGAATGCAAAAAACAAATTATATGGTGTTTTACCTTATATTGCACCTGAAATTTTACGTGGACAAAATTATACCAAAGCTGCAGATATTTATAGTTTTGGTATAATTATGTATGAAGTAATTTCTGGATTGCCTCCATATTATGATATAGGCCATGATATAAATTTAGTAGTGAAAATTTGTAAAGGACTTAGACCAAGGTTTAATATTAAAGTACCCCAATTGATTGTGCATCTAATCAAAAAATGCTTGGATGCAAATCCATTAAATCGACCAAAAGCAGGGGGAATTGAAAAAATTTTAAGCATTTGGTTTAGTGAATCATACTATGGTTTTAAATCCACAAAGATAAATAATCAAATAAAAGAAGCAGAAATAATTAATAAAAAATCACTGTTTAATAGTACTACTAGTCTAGGAATATCATATAAAACACATTCAGAAGCAATTTATACCAGTAGAATACTTAATTTTAGTAATCTTCCTGAGCCAAAAAATTCTGATGATTATTATGAAGAAAATGATAATATAATTAGCATTAAATTTTCAGGTATTTATTAGTAAAAAAATTTCATATCAATTATAAGATATACTAATAAGGTTTTAATTATTAAATAGAATCCTTACAAATTGATATTTCTCAATCGAAAAATAACAATTCTATTGAACTAAAAAATTCTGATAATAGTTATGAAAAGAATGATAATGTTATAATGGAATCTTCAGGTATATTTTTTAAAAAAAAATTAATAAAATTAATTATTATAATTATAAAAATATTAATAAATTTTAATTCATTAAATAGAATTCTTACAAATTGAAAAAATTGATAATAATAATTTTCCTGAACAAGATAATTCTGATGATTCTTACGAAAAAAATGATAATATGATTAGTATGAATTCTTTAGGTATTGATTAATAAAAAAATATCCAGACTATTATTTAAAAATAAAAACATTAATTTCTTTCCATTAAATAGAATCACTACAAATTGATATTTCTCAACTGAATACTAATAAAGATGGTAATTATTTCTTAAATACAAATAAAAAACAGTGCTATTATAAGTATATTATACAGTACTTATTTATTTGTTCATTTTTTAGACCAGAATAGCAAATCTAAAGGCAAAGAAGAATCTTAGACCAATTATAACCATATTTTAGTTATTGTAAAATTTTAGAATTTTAACATTTTTATATTTTTTAGTTTTTTTCGCCATTGTAGTTTAAAATTTTAATTATCATTAACCTTCAATGGAAATTGGAAAGTTACAAATTTAAACTTTATTGTGTTTTAAAAGAGGTTGTTTTTCCTTTTTTTGCTTTCAATAATCAGTAAATTGCAATTTTGGTTAAGTAATTTGATAAAGTTATAAAATATAATGTTAAAATAGAAGAGTAGGAATAGAAATAATGATAAATAAGATTTTAAGTTATACTGGTCTTATTAGTTAACTTATATGTATTTATTCATTTATCTTATTATTTGATTCATTTATAATTAAATAAAAACTTTCTAAAACTAAAATATAAAGTAATGATAAGAATAATAATTTCAGTTGTTCCTAATTTATTATATTGCAAATTTGTAATATGGAATAAAATGTCCATAACTATATTACTTACTGACTTTTATTCATCATTAAAACTAATAATCCATAAATTTAATAATTCTTAAATATTATTCTTTCTATATGAATAATATATATTACTATTTAATTCTAACAATTTTTTTTAAAAACTTTGTAATCTGTAAATCAAAAAAATTTTTCTGACGTTTAGAATAGTCTCCATATAAAGATTGTATTATGTAATTGAAATTGAAATGATTAAAACGTAACTCATCACTAAATTATTAGGTAGTCCGGTGACTATCCCCGGTCAAAATCGTAAATTTTACGTTATCATGATTTCAGACAGTAACCAGACAATACTGTCTTATAACCGAATTTTAAAGGGGTCATCATTTTTATTAGTATTAGCTTAATGGTTTCAACTTAAATAAGTCAAAAACATATATATTATAAATTAAAAGTTTAAATAGTCTAAGTGATTAGATCACGAAAAATAAGTGCCTCAGGTCCTTGGTTCGATTCCTAAGGTAAGTATAAGTTTATATATATTAAATATTATTCTCTTAGTATAAAAAACAAGTCATAAATTTTTCCTATTCAGTCTTTTTGTGCACTGTTGTACTCGTAATATGAATGTAATGCGAGGTTCTAACAATAAATATAAGTTCCCCTAAAGTTCCTGATTCAGAGATCATCAAAACACTTGCAATGTTTATTCTTTTTTGGTTGGATCTACATACACGAATTAGGAAAATTTTTAGTTGTGAAATTTATTCTTAGTTCTTAGAGTATATTATTCCTAATCTATTAGATTCGGAAATCTATTCGATTACCATTTACCAATATATAGTAGGGATTATGTCACCCCACCCTCCCTCCAAGCGTACTTATGGTTTATTTATATATGCAGGTTTTTTTTTGTGTGATGGTTTATTAATACTGTGGCTTATTCTTAAATTATTATTATATATTTTTTTTTTATTAAAATTTATTAATATAAAAAAAAATATATATAATAATAATCTGTTATGGCGGTGAAAAATGACGGACCGTCGGACTGTTTTTTTTCTCCCGTAATAAATAAATAATGCATAAGAAATCAGATTTAAGATATTAGATAATAGCCACTTCATAATTGATTGATCGGCATTCTTGATCACATGTTTTGTTGGGGCTATATATTATGAAATGGCTTAGGTTGTGAAACACGGTGCGATTGACATTTTGGGATTAATTTATTATATTTTATATATAATAATAAATATCCGTTATGGCGGTGAAAAATGACGGTCCGTCGGACTGTTTTTTTCTTCCGTAAAATAATGCATATAATATGAATGGTAGAAATTTATTTATTTTTTTATATGATGATTTTGGATAAAATACGAAGAGATAAAAAATCGTATTATGGCGAAGTTTATCTTAATTAATTAATAACGAAAAAAAAAAATTATCTAATGTAAGGCTTGGGTGGAAGTTCGAGAAGTCTTGACATATTTTTTTTTTTCTTTCTTTCTTTTTCCTGATCAGAAAAAAAAGGTATAAAACTCTTTAAAATTTGGCTATACTTTCTGTATATTTACCTTCATTGATTTAACTATCTGACTTACGTAATAAAAATTATAAAAAAAAAAAATAATGCCTGCGAAACTATCTACGGTCTGTTATGTTCATGAATCTAGGGAACATCTAACCCAGGATTTTACTATAAAGGATATCACTGCCGTATCTAGATTGGATGATCAAGATCCAACCAAAGTTCTCTACTTAAGAATTAAAGCCTTTATCCCCTCAGACAACACCTTCGAGACTCAAATAGAAGATTTTGAGACTGGCGACATTATTTTTTTAAAGGGAAAGTTCATCACATGCTCAGGATACTATTCGGTAAGGAATTAGTCTTGAGATTCTATATTTAGATGATAATTTTAATTTTAAATAATTGACATCTTTTTTTTTATTACTTTATAATAAATTAAGATCAATGCTACTTCGATTAAAGTGATGCAAAATATAGATTTCGATACCATACCCTCCATTGGACTAAACGTTATGATCTTGGGGATAACAACTAAGACTGTTAAAAATGTGAACGGGAAATCAGTCCTTGAATTTTATGTTGAAGAAAACATAGGGATAAGGAACCTCGCGAATTCTGGGTAGAGGTGTTCCATGATCCTAATTTGAGGTACCTCGAGAACAAAACGAATTCAATAAATCAAACCATGAGGTCAACAACTGTGATGTTGGTAGGCGTGATTTTCTATGTTCCCCCAGTCATCGACGAAGTATCGCAGGAGGAAACCATTCCCGGCAAACACGCCTTGAAACTAGAGGACATTTCATTAATCTCGAATAATCGAAACAATAACTCCAACCAAACCCTGAACGTACCATGGCTCAACTCGCAGTCAAGCAGCAGATCGTCTCGTACTCCCCGAGGAGCCACACCCAGATCCCCAAGAAGAGGTCGGGTGACTTTAGCTCAAATGAATCCTACGAGAAATCAGTCTCTCGCATCAGCCCTTCAAGCGAATCCTATTCCGTCAATGAATTTAAACACGGATGAAACGACTGAAATGGATCCTCCGCAAGAAAATCAGGAAGAATGATCTATTTGGACGAGAATATTTTCTTCTTATTTTTCTTTTTATCATCTTCACGTTTTTTTTTTTACGATATTTTTTTATACTTTTTAATTCCGCCCTGTATTTGTTAATTAATAAATAAATAAAAGTGCGCAACTTTTGATTATATTGAAATTTTGATGATTCTATTGTTCGTTACTTCACTTTAAATATTTATAATTGTTTGAGTTTTAACCATTAAAGGGAGATTTTATTAAATCAAAAATTGTGATGGGCTTTTCGCCTCTCCCGTTGTCTTATAAATATCATACAATAAATTCAAAATGTCGTAAAAATAATACAAAAAAAAATATAACTAAGTTCTCAATAAAAATGACCCATCAACTTCACAACATATACACGTTCGACGATGAATATGAAACACTCGTAGATTTATCTTTGATACCTGATGACGCTAACCCTCCATTATTAACAGATTCAACAAATAATCTTTTAACCCCCCCTCCTCCTATATCGTATTGGAGACCTTCATCCAAATACCAAAGACTATATGATAGATTTAATAACTCTATTCTCTCCCAATGGCCTCGAATCGCCTGTGTTTATTGCGGAAGGCTATTATACCCTGAGAAGGCTTCTTGGGAATTTTACAACCCATCAACTCTTTACCCTTTACAATGAAATATTCCTACCGTTTCCTTGTCTTTTAATCCGAATGTTACCCGGATCACTGAACTCAGAGTTCCGATTTGCGCATCCTGTAAGAACCCTACTACAAGGTTCTCATTTCCGCACCTCTCTCCCATCCCAGAAGTAATAACTTCGGTTCCCTTACACAAAAGAAAGTATTTATCCCCAATTTACTTACACTGTTCTCTGGGAAGGACTCCCAACAGTAACCCGTACTCAGAATACAGATCTTTAACTGGAACCATGAACTATTCACGTAACATTCGAGCGCACGCACTCTATTCTGGCATATTGGGCGCTTTTCTTGAACCTAGTGAGAATGGTGGTAACAATAATATGACACATCATTTAACCCGTGACGAAACATTACAACAGGCTGCAACATGGTTATCTCAAAACAACCCGTACCTTCGACCATACGCTAGCATGATATCATCCCTACAGAATCAAATATCGAATGGTCCCTTCCCAACAGCAAGACATGCAGAAACTGACCTGGACGCTCCTCCTGTCAATACATGTGAAATAATTATACCCAACTATGACTTTCCTGATGAGGTCCATAATGAGGATTTCCATTATACTAGATTGATGGCAGGGTTCATTCAGGATAGCGATACATCTCGTATACCGATATCAACTTACGATCCTAACTTAGAACCCTTACTGTTCCCTGATATATTTACGGATGGTAAAGGTCATTTTCATGACGTATTGACCCGTTCTCCCACAAACGCTGAAACCCGGGATGAGACCTACGGAAAATATATAAAGTTGCGACTAATGAATATCGATCCCAGGTGGAGGATTCACCATTACTGGCCATATTGGTCATACCTCCAGCTAGAAAAACTCAGGCATCATCAAAACACGCAACGCCTCTTGAAACAATCACAATTGAATTCCCCCACTGATCCCCTTACTGCCAGAGATCTGCTTCAACCCAGCTCATATGGTAGACGTAATATAATAGATGAGGGTAAAACTATTCCCATCCCATCGTTCGTACGAACAGGTGATACCTACTTTCATCAAAAAGAACTTCATCTAAACGCAATGATAAAAAAATTGGGTCTACCTACCCTATTTATAACGTTAAGCATGGCAGAAAACAGATGGACCCACCTCCATAATATTCTCTCCAATAGTGATAATAATGACACCTTGCCCACTAACAGACCATTTCACTGTGCTAACTATTTTGTACATAAATTCCAATCGCTCAAGAAAGAGTTATATAAAAAACCAGACCTTACAGGTTTCGGTGACATAACTGATTTCTTTGACCGTGTTGAATTTCAAAATAGAGGAGCTGCACATACGCACAGTTGTTATTGGACCTCCAACTCCATTCAAACGATGATTTTAAATGATGTAATACGTTCAACCCTCCCAGATCCTTTACTTGAACCTGAACTATATTCTGCTGTTATCGCTAATCAGATACATACCTGTAATATAAAGTGCCAAGGACCCGCCCCGCTAGGTCAAACCTGTAAAAAAGGTTTTCCCCAACCCTTTAGCCAGACAACACACTACGAAGAAGGAAATGTTCGCTATGTTTACAAATGTTTGACAGAGGCTGATTCCTGGGTTGTACCCTACCATGCTCCAACTCTTCTGATCTGGGATGCGCATATGAATGCACAATACATAACAGACAGAGGATTCGCACGCTACATGTCAAAATATATCGCAAAAAGAGAACCCTCCCATGTCTTTAACATAAATGAGAATGACCTACTAAGGGAACACGTTGTCGCTCGAAGACTTGGATCTATGGAGCTCATGTTTCTCCTTCTAGGTCATACAATCTGTAATTCATCTGCAACCGTTAAATTTATAACTACTGAACCCCCTCCCACACGATCACGTACAATATTACCAATATACATGTTAGAGGAAGAGGATACTAACCCATTCTATGATGACACGATTATGAAATACATGTCTCGACCTCATCTTCCCGAATTTGAAACCCTTACTTACCCTCAATATTTTGAAAAATACTCAATCACCCCATCTCGTCCTGTGGCTAGTAGAAGGACTGTTTACCAAGATGACTTGCGAAATTATGTTGTAAAACGTACAAAAGAAATAATAGTCAGGTATCGATTTCTCAAAATTGAAGATGGTGAACTATATTTTTACCAGCAATTGCTTCATAACGTACCTGCAAGAAATGAGTCTGATTATAAGATCACACCGAATGGAACATACCGTGAGAAATTCCTCTCCCTATTTCCTGATTTTTTAAATGAATTACAGAATAATGCTCGAACTACCCAGCAGCTATGTATTACACAATTAAATACCCGATTCATTGAAATGCTAGATAGGCTCCTTCAATCTTTACATCATGAACTTCCCGCAACTATTACTCAAATCATACAAATTCAAATGCAAAATCTCAAACTCCTTCCTCCATTACTTCCAGAAACTGCCATGTTAGAGCTCCCTAGAGATCAGTATCGTGCCTTATCTACCATCAATACGTTTATGGGAGGAAATGATGGTACCAGATGGCCATACTTTTTTATAACTGGATCAGCAGGAACTGGCAAATCATATATTATAAATATGATCGTAAATATGCTTAATAACAGGCAATCAAACTTTCTCCTCCTGGCCCCTACTGGAGTATCTGCGCAAAATATAGGTGGAACTACAATTCACTCAGAATTATCAATCACGTCTACACAAGGAGGTTTTTACACTCGTTCCTTTACAAATACTCAATTAAACGCACGATTAAAAAAAGTGGATACCTTAATCATTGAAGAAATCTCAATGGTTTCAGCTGAATTATTTGATTTCATTTCTAATCTATTTGCAAGAATCCATAACAATGCCCTCGCATTTGGTGGTATAAATGTTGTTGTAGTAGGTGATCTAGCCCAGCTTCCTCCTGTCACTGGTCAACCAGTCTTTCGCTCCGCTGTATGGACCTTATTTTATCCTCTATTCTTAACAACTCCTCATCGTCAACACAATGATCCCCTATTTTACCAAATTTTGGAGGAAGTGCAAATAAATAACATATCTTCACGAACATGGAATATATTAACTAATCGTCATTCTGAGTTTATATTACAGCCATCAGTTGATACTCTTTTAAATACTACTCATATTGTTGGATTCAAAGAAACTGCTCAAAAAATTAATATATCCATCTGCAATGTACTTCCTGTTCCTCCTAATAACTTTTTACTTTCACAATCATCTGATTTTGTAAACTCCGACCAATGGGATCCCTCTCTTTCTGACCATATGTTTAAGTCAAAAACAAATCTTCCTTCTTTTGTACGCTTGCAACCTTGCGCTCGTGTTATGTATCTAAATAATTCTCTTATTGAATATGGTATATGTAATGGAACTATAGGTGTAGTTACAGATGTCAATCCTACAGATCAATATGCACGCGTTGCTTTTTCAGTTAGAGGATCACTAATTGATATTGACATTTACAGACAAAATCATTATTTTAATATTAACGGAAATAATTCTCGGCGCACTCAATTTCCCTTACAAAATTGTTTTGCGCTCACTGTTCATAAAACTCAAGGCTTGACCTTACAAAAAGTTTCTCTTGCCTTAGATGGGGGTATCTTCTCTCCTGGTCAAGCTTATGTAGCCCTTAGCAGGTGTACTACTTGGAATAATGTCAGCATTTCTCACCTTGATAGATCAGCCTTTATGGTTGATCCTAATGTCATCTTAGAATATCAAAGGTTAAACACAATTGCCACTACCAACCCTCATGTGTTTTCATAAACTTTTTTATAATATCAATCAAATAAAATTACTTATATTTATCTTATTTATCAATCATAAATAAATCGATTTATTAAAATAAAATATAATATATAATAAATTTACTGATATTATTATGTGATTAGTGATGTCACGTGATTGGTCATCCTGACAATTTTATAGAACAAATGAACAGTGTAGATCAATGTCACTAATATCACCGATGTCACGAATGTTTGATTTATCACAAAGATCATATAGTATATTTATTTTACTCGTTATATCTATTTTACCTGGTATATATTATATGTATAATTTATTATTAGTTATATTAGTTATATTAGTTATGTATTACAGTGTATAGTTATTATATTTGTTTTACCTATTATCTTTGTTATATCAAGATATATAGTAGTTAATTTTATATTAATATAACACTGTAGACCAGTGAGAAGGAGAGTACGCAAAAGGTCATTTATTTAGCTTAAGAATCATGATGAAGTAATTTAGGTATTAATGGACCCTTTATTCATGTATGTCTGGTAACTGCATACCAGGGTAGTGATGCTGTTATATTCACGCCTGATTAAACCTTTACCCATGATTGTTTAATTCTTTATTCATGTCTGATCGTATATGCCACAGTGTTCCTATACTTTATTCATGTCTGATTGGATTACTTGTATTAGTCAATTGTCTTTCTTCTTATTTTAATAAACCTTCTTTTATTTTTATGAACATCAAAGAAATGAATTATATACTATGATCCTAGCTAAATGCGTTAGTTACACAACACCCGTCAATCAGCCAAATCAATATGCTCGTGGGTACTCGATTATAAACTACTGGCTAGTTAATATTAAAACTATTTAATATTAAATAATTTTTTTAACAGATCGAACGTCCATAGACGTACATAATATAACGTCCAACCTACGGAGGGTCCGTCAATGGACAGTTAGTGGACATATGTCCAATAATGGTTGCCGATCTGCCTGGAAATTTAGTGATGCTATTGGGTCATGCGTAAGTTCCAATGGCCAATCAGTGAAATTTGTGTGGCTAATCCAAATGCCAGTTAATGAGTTTTTCTAACGAAAAATTGTTTTTTCACTTTTCCTATAAAAAAATTTTTCCGTGTTTTTTTTTTATTCCATGCTATACCCGTAAATCTATCATATTCACGGAATTTATTGCCCCAAAACATGGAAATTTTCCAAGTTGTTTAGATTTTTGATTTTTTTTCGATTTGTTTATCTTAATGTTTTATCTTAAATTTTTTTTTCCTTTATTATCTATACTATTTTTATGTATAATTTTTTTATTTAATTTTATATATTTTTTTTATTATCATTATATAAGTATATTATATCTAGATCAGAATGCTGCAGTGTTATTGGTAAGTGATTCTTTATTTTAATAAAAATTTTTTTCCAAATTATTTTTTCGCTAATTATTCATTTTCCATCTTTTATATTGGATCAAGGTCATCACTGCAATATAATTATATTTTTTGATAAATAAATATGTTTATTATGATTTTTTTAGTTAGAACAAGTATATCCAGCCAAAAAAAATAAAATAAAATTGATAATTATTTGCTTAAATTAAAAATAATATAAGAATTGGATTGGAGCAGCCTAAACAAATTTAAAAAAAAAACTAATTGGCGTTCTTAATACAATATAGGATGATGTAGTGCTACACAATTGAAAATGGGTGGTTGAACGATTTTAATTAAAAGATTTATATTTGACGTATAAATAATAAAACTTAAATGATTGATTTTTAAGTGTGACAGTCAACATCAACTACTTTTTTTTGTATAAAAAAAATTATGCACGCTAACATAAATTACTGTACCTGATATTTTTGTTTAAAAATCAGATACTTGATTTTACAAACTTGAATTGCTCTCATTATTTGATGCGGTAAAATCTGCTGAACCCACTGATAAACTCTTATTTATATCTACTCCTACGCTCGATTCTGAACTTGATTTATATTCTTCTAATGAAATAATTTCCTCTCTATAAACGTCATCAAATCTTGTATCATTTTGTTCGGGAGAGATCAAGGTTTTAAGAATTGAAACAACATCTCGAATATTTGGACGTTCATCTGGTTCACATTTCCAACATTCTAATAAATAAATTAATAAAAGTTTAATTTTAAATTAATTAAATAATAATTAAATAATAGTACCTGTATATAATTTACTATATTCAGCAGGAGTTTCTTCAATAATTTTTTCTCTTTTTCCCATTACTATTGCTACGGCTAATCTTACGTCATAATAATCATTTCTATATGGTTGGTATCCACTTGAAATTTGCCACATTAGAACACCAACGCTATATACATCAGACTTTTTAGTTAATTTATAATTTTGCTGATCTTCTAACCCTTTGGGATCAATGTAAGGTATAGAACCAAATATTTTTATATTATTGCTTGATACGGCAATCTTTCTTGATAAGCCAAAATCCGCCAATTTTAACTTTTTTTGGTGTACAAATACATTACCAGCATGCTATTTTAATTAAATGAGAAAAGTTTAATACTAATAGATAGAATCAATAAAAACCAGAAGATATTAAATTATTACCAAATCACGATGAATAATATCACATTCGTGTATACACGCTACCGCACTTGCCAGTTGTAACGCAAACCGATATTTATCATTCCATTCAAGCTTATTAAAATTACGCTGTAAATAAGTATTTAGTGTATCACTATCAGCATATTCCAAAACCAATGCGTATTCTTGATTTATATCTAAATATGCATTAAGGTTAAGTTCATTAAAAAAAATTCCTTAATTAATAATATATATAATACATAAAAAAGACATACTATTTTTTCCTATTTTCGTGATTCCATGAAACCGTAAAATATTTTCATGAAAATCCACCCTTTTTTGTAATTTTATCTGTAAAAGAATTAATTAATAAAAATTAAAAAAAAAATTAAAATTATTAAATTATTATGAATTCAATACCTCATTAACAAATTTCTTTTAGTGTTGTCTTATCACCATTGAAACATTTTAATGCAAAAACTTGATCAGTATTTTTCCAAAAAGCACGATCGATGCTCCCAAATAAACCTTTTCCTATATATTGTATGTTTTTAAATTCTGAATATTCATAATATGTGATAGATTCTTCGGCAATTGATTTTTCAAACCAATCTATATAACAATTTTTTTCTGATTCGGGCTTATCTATTATATTTAAAATGTATCATCAGTTTCTTGCTAAATTCTTTGTTTAAATTAAATTATTTTGTACCTGCATTTAAAATTTCATATACTTCTTCAATATTGGGTCTCGACATTGGTTCACTATCTCCTGAATAAAAAGGTAAAAATCGCTTTTGTCATTTATTTTAATTTTTTTTATTCTTTAAAAATAAACAAAATTATATAATCTTTAAAAACAAACATTGAGGCTTTTAAGATTTCTAATTAAAGGATACTCACCCGAAGCATATTTACGAGTCCATTCCCTAACAATAGCTTCATAACGATTACGATCATTCTTGTATAGATTTGATATTTCGGTTAAACCACAATCTAATTCATTGTTTAATTATTTTTGATTGAGTGGCAAGCAAATATAAAATGTAGATGGTGACATAATATAGTATACCTGGATTTGGATCAGTCAAAAATGAACAAATTGACAAGAGTACTTGATAGAATAAAAGATTTGATTAAGATTAATGATTATTAGAATGTGATACAATTTTTATAATAAATATTATAAAATTACAATTTGAGGTAGAAAGAGCCGGCGACCAATTATATTTTAAAATATCCAAGTCTATATGTCCATTACTATCGATATTTGGATGGTAGATTTTTGTTATAAATCTAACCTAGTATAATATACATTAGTAAGTATATAATTGAAGCTTACGAAACTGGATACATGACAAACATACCCTTGGTGGTTTAAATGGAAAATCTTCTGGAAAATGAATATCAAGGTAAAATACACAACCTTCATATGGGGAGTCAGGCTAATAAAATTTTAATATCAAAGAAAAATAGCTGAATTAAATCAGCCGTACATCACTACGCATTTGCATTTGAACATAAGCTGTTAATACGATAAAAAATACATACAGGACCCATAATTGTTGCTTTCCAATGAAAAAGATCATCTTCAACAGGATTGCCACTAATACCTGGTGGTGGATTATTTAATAAACCTTTACAATACTAACAGATTATATATAGAAAAAGGAGAATAGATTAATTAATATCTTATCCAAAAGACGTAGTCGAGAATAAAGAAATTCATATAAAGTACACTGTAAATAAAATAATTATAAATATACATTATTAATAGATTTAAGTGTCATTTTTCTCGTTAGAAAAAGTGGAGAAGTTTGTCTCCTTAAAGCGCAAATTTTTTATTTATTTAAATATTCCCATCGTCATGTGAACTTTTTTTTTCAATGAATCCTAAAGTGGAATTTCATTTACGTAGATCAAGGCGCAGTAAAAATCACTTAATAGAAATCAGATGATTAAGTAATATAAGTAATCAAATTTTATTTACGTTATATTTATTTTTAAGTATATTTATATAAAATAAAATATAAGTTTGAGATTAACTTTCAATAAACTCTTGTATTAAAAACGAACTGTGCGATTGTGTTATATTTTTGTGTATTGTTTTTGTGTGTCTTACTGATAGAGTCTATGTTAAAACTATTGTCTTTCTAATATGTAATATAGTTGACAGAGTCTGAGACGTGCCCGCCGTTAACAATGTAATGTAGTATATGTATCTATGATTACCATGTGAGTTTAACTTTTATAGTACCATTTTTATTTTGCTAGTTATTTCATATTGAGATAATTTGCAATAAATCGATCAAAAGTAAAATAAAAAAAAAAATATTAGAAGAATAGAATCCTTGGAAAATTTTATTCTTGCTAAATTTTGAAATTTTAATGTATTTTAAAATCAAAATATTTGATAAGTTTTATTAAATTAGACATGAATTTATGGTTCATTAATTTAAATGACAGTTTTATAATATTGACTTTAGATTTAGTATTACTATTTTATTCGTTTGGGTTAAAATTGACGGTGAGAATGGAAAGGCTGCTCCAATTTAATAGTTTGTCTAACATCCTAACTTTATATAAAAATTGAGGGGGGGGGGAGGGGGGTCAAATTAAGTAAACATTTAAAAATAAACATAGTTTTTTCTTTATCACTCAATGCATTTTTACTAAAAATACATCTTAATTTATTACAGATAAAGCAATTAATAAGTTTACATATATTACTTTTATTAATTATACCATTTGCTTTGGTAGATTCAAAATACACTGGAAAGAAATTCTTTTAAATATTATACAGATCGGTGATGCTATTATAAGTCACATGATATAACATATGTTTGTTTATTTTTAAAAATTTTTCAAAAATGAGGGGGGTAGGGTACGTTAAACAAACTATTAAATTGGAGTGGCCAAAAATGGAAAATGATGTAAAGATCATGTGATAATCATCACGTGTTTCGGTATCGCCCAATTAGAAACGCCAATATTGACGGAGGTAATTTACAAATTTTTTATAAAATGCAAAAATAGTGATAGACTTTATCTATTGTACTTTACATTATATCAGGACTGAAATAAAGTTACTAATTTAGATACTTTAAATAGAAAGTTATTTTTCTATCTTGGATTAATTTTAATGTTTTAAATCATTATTTTTCTTTCAAAAATTAGTTAATTTCAAATTCTCAAATTGGCGCTATTTTTTATTCCGAAACTCTAATTTGTTATTGTAAAAATATATTGAATAAAGAATAAGAATTTAAAGAATTTTTTTTTGTTTAAAAAATTTGTTGTTGAGTGGATATTTGACAACTCAAATAAATCATCTAATTGAAGCAGGTTTATTTAAATTAATTTGTGTATTTTTAAATAAAGTTATTTATGACGCATTAACTAAAATTCATGTGATCTATTCACTCTATAGCACATAAGTGCGAAGTTATAAAATGTTCAAATGAGTGGAAATAAGTAAGCATTTTTACTTTTTAACGATTGTTAACGACCAAGTAACTTGTAAAAAATTAATTATTAGTATTGAACATAGAAAATTTAAAAATTCATGTGATAACAACAGGTATTAACCTATTGAAGTAAACTTTTAGACTTAATTAAATAAAGATAATGAAGTTATTTTAAACTACAAACTTAAAGCTTATTTTTTCTTACAAACTAAATAGAACTTAAAAAAAAGTGAGCAATCCGCCTATAAATTTATAATTTTTATATAAAGTTAAATAATTTCTTACATAAATTTATATAAAATTATATAAATTAATAGATTTAACCATTTAGACTAAGTTTTTAGAATAAAAGTTATTTCCACATTAAGGACCTATATATAGGGGGTCAGGTAATGAAAAAAATTTTTTACTATGAACTGTACGCATTTTTTCAGGGCCGGAATTATGATAATGTCAGTCGGTTCCTATAATAGGAAATAAAATTTTGACTGGAATTATCAAAAATTATCTAAAAAAGGAAAGATTTTCATGATTTTTTTAGTTCAAAATACGCAAACTCAAACCTGACCCTTATATATATATATATTCTGGGTCCTATTAAATATATTAATGACTGATATTTATTACATTATTAAGTTTTAGATAATGGATAATTAGTTTATAACTTTACAAAATAAATTATATGTCATAATACCTAAAAATTGTTCATCTACGTGCAAGTCGTGCAATTGTAAATTGAAAATGATTGGCGAATAATCGGTTGTAAAATTTTCAGCCCACATCATGTTAGATCAGCAATACATAATTATGCATAAGTATTGTTCTTGATTTTATTTATTTAAAGATTTATAAAGCATCGGACCAAAATTTTTTAATTTCTGCTTTTACATGTATTAATTATAAATTTAGTTTAAAAAACTTCAATGGATTCTTTTATTGAAAGTGCTAAAAAGCCGATTAAGTCATGTAATTGTAATTTTGAATGTAATGCAAAACACTTTAAACAAAATTTTAAAAATTGGACTAGCGAAAATGATCACATTGATAAGTTTATCCAAAATACTCAGCAGTCAGAACATACAGTTTTGGTAGCAAATGCGTTAGAATGGATACCTTATGATAGACTTTATAATATTACATATATTGCAGAAGATGATGAGTTTGGCAAAGTGTACAGAGCAAATTGGGTTGATGGATGTATTGATGATTTTTTTGTTGACAGTAGTTGGTGTTATGAAAATCAAAATTGGAAAAGAAGAGGTCAAAATATGTTTGTAATTCTGAAAATTTTAAATAATCCAGCAAGTGTTGCATTAGAACTTGTAAATAAGGTATAATAAATTTATCAAAAGTTTCATTTATTTGAATTATAATATGTAATAATCACATTGTATATGGTCACTTGTGAAAAAAATTATCAGTTTTTTAAAAACAAATAATTGAAAATTTTATTTTTGCTAATATTTCCTTTATATATTGTAGATTGCAGTATCTTATAAAGTTTATGGGATAACTCAAGATTCAGAAACAAAGAATTTTATGGTGGTTTTAGAATATAAATGTAAAAAATGTAATAAAGTGTGTAATTCAATATACTTTCAACAAAATTTTAAAAATTGGACTAGCGATAATAGTGAGATTGATAAATTTATTCAAGATACTCAGCTATCAGTACATACTTATTATGAGGTAAAAAATGCATTAGAATGGATACCTTATGATAGACTTTATGATATTAAATATATTGCAGAAGATGATAAGCTTGGAAAATTATATAGAGGAAATTGGACTGATGGATTTATATATCTCATGTGGAATAATTATAATCAAAATTGGATAAGAAAAGATCAAAATATGTTTGTAATTCTGAAAACTTTAAATAATCCAGCAAGTATTACACTAGAATTTATAAATAAGGTATATTAAATTTATCAAAAGTTTCAATTATAATATAAATTAATCACATTGTACTGTATCATTTTGTGAAATATGTTGCTAGTTGTCTAAAAGCAAATAGCTGAAATTTAATTTTCTAACTTTAATATATTGTAGATTGCTATATCTCATAAAGTTTATGGAATAACTCAAGATTCAGAAACAAAGAATTTTATGGTAGTTATGGAATATACATGTGAAAAATGTAACAAAGTGTGTAATTCAATACACTTTCAACAAAATTTTAAAAATTGGACTAGTGGTAATAATGATATTGATAAATTTATTCAAGATACTCAGTTATCAGTACATACTTATTATGAGATAAAAAATGCATTAGAATGGATTCCTTATGATAGGCTTTATGATATTAAATATATTGCAGAAGATGATGAGCTTGGAAAATTGTATAGAGGAAATTGGATTGATGGACTTATATATATGTGGAATAATTATAATCAAAATTGGATAAGAAAAGATCAAAATATGTTTGTAATTCTGAAAACTTTAAATAATCCAGCAAGTATTACACTAGAATTTATAAATAAGGTATAATAATAATAAATTTATCAAAAGTTTCATTTTTTTGAATTATAATATAAATTAATCACATTGTATTGTACCATTTTGTGAAATAAGTTGCCAGTAGTTTAAAAACAAATAGTTGAAATTTTTTTTACTAATATTTCTAACTTTAATATATTGTAGATTGCAATATTTCATAAAATTTATGGAATAACTCAAGATTCAGAAACTAAGAATTTTATGGTGATTTTAAATGATATATGTGAAAAATGTAATAGAGTGTGTAATTCAATACATTTTCAACAGAATTTCAAAAATTGGACTAGTGGTAATAATGATATTGATAAATTTATTCAAGATACTCAGTTATCTGAACATACTTGTTATGAGGTAAAAAATGCATTAGAATGGATACCTTATGATAGACTTTATGATATTGAATATATTGCAGATGATGATGAATTTGGTAAAGTGTACAGAGCAAATTGGACTGATGGATGTATAAATGATAATATTTTGAGTAATTGGGATAATAAAGATCAAAATTGGGAAAGAAAAGGCCAAAATATGTTTGTATTTCTGAAAATTTCAAATAATCTAGCAATTATTACTTTAGCATTTATAAATAAGGTATAAAAAATTTATTAAAGTTTCATTTTTTTGTGGATTGAAATATAAATTAATCACATTGTCCTGTGGCTTTTGTGAAAAAAAATTGTAAACAATTAATTGAAATTTTATTTTTACTAATATTACTTCTTTAAATATATTATAGATTGCAGCATCTCATGAAGTTTATGGAATAACCCAAGATCCAGAAATCAAGAACTTCATGGTGGTTTTGAAAAAAGTGTACAATTCAATACATTTTCAATGTAATTTTAAAAATTGGACTAGTGGTAATAATTATATTGATAAGTTTATTCAAAATACTCAGCTATCTGAACGTACTTGTTATGAGGTAAAAAATGCATTAGAATGGATACCTTATAATAGACTTTATGATATTAAATATATTGCAGAAGATGATGAGCTTGGAAAATGGTATAGAGGAAATTGGATTGATGGATTTATATATATGTGGAATAATTATAATCAAAATTGGGAAAGAAAAGAACAAAATGTGTTTGTGATTCTGAAAATTTTAAATAATCCAGCAAGTGTTACACTAGAATTTATAAATAAGGTATAATTTATCACTATTTTGTGAATTAAGTTGCCAGTTGGTTAAAAATTTATTTCTCATCTGGGTGATTTCTCACCCTATAAAATGATGTCATGCGATCATTTTCCGATAATTTCAAAATAGGAACAACGTAATTTTTGACAAAAAAGATTTTTTTTTTAAATCTTCGTATAGTCTTCAAAATCATAACTTATAGGTGATTTTGCCTGCTCTACAACTTTACTTAATACCTTAAGAAGGTCATAAATAAATTATTGACAATTTACAACTTGGGGTGAGGAATATCAAGTCTCGCCCAGGGTGAGGAATAGATTCACTAAAAACAAATAGTTAAAATTTTATTTTTATTAATATTTCAATATATATTTCTAACTTTAATATATTGTAGATTGCAGTATCTCATAAAGTTTATGGAATAACTCGAGATTCAGAAACAAAGAATTTTATGGTGGTTTTGAATGATATGTGTGAAAGATGTAATGAAGTGTGTAATTCAATACATTTTCAACAAAATTTTAAAAATTGGACTAGTGGTAATAATGATATTGATGAATTTATTCAGGATACTCAGCTACCAGTACATACTTATTATGAGGTAAAAAATGCATTAGAATGGATACCTTATGATAGGCTTTATGATATTAAATATATTGCAGAAGATGATGAGTTTGGCAAAGTGTACAGAGCAAATTGGATTGACGGATGCATTAAAGTTTGTTATTGTGATAATAGTTGGAATTATGAAAATCGAAATTGGGAAAGAGAAGATCAAAATATGTTTGTATTTCTGAAAATTTTAAATAGTCCAGCAAGTATTACGTTAGAATTTATGAATAAGGTATAATAAATTTATTAAAAGTTTCATTTTCTTGTGGATCAAAATAATAATTACTTTGCTATCAGTGGTGATTTTTTTGGTAGTTTTTTATAATGCTTTTTAAATAATATTAATAGGAATTTTTGATATGTTATGTAAATATCATATTTAATAATATATATATTAATAAGTCTATAAACAAGTATGATATTTAATATTAATATTGTAATTAATATAAAAGGATAATTGTCATATATTACAAAATTATTATTTTTTTACATTTCATTGTAATATGGTATTTTAATATATATTAAATTATAATAGCAATCATATTGTCAATTATTACAAAATATACATTACAGAATTATTATATGGTAATCAAAAAAATAGGCACTGATAGCTAAGTAATCACATTGTACTGTGGCCATTTTGTGAAAAAAATATTGTCAGTTGTGAAAACAATTAGTTGAAATTTTTATTTTTACTAATATTACTAACTTTATTATATTGTAGATTGCAGTATCTCATGAAGTTTATGGAATAACTCAAGTTCCAGAAATCAAGAACTTTATGGTAGTATTGAAAAAAGTGTACAATTCAATACATTTTCAATGTAATTTTAAAAATTGGACTAGTGGTAATAATTATATTGATAAGTTTATTCAAAATACTCAGCTATCTGAACGTACTTGTTATGAGATAAAAAATGCATTGGAATGGATACCTTATAATAGACTTTATGATATTAAATATATTGGAGAAGATGATGAGCTTGGAAAATTGTATAGAGCAAATTGGATTGATGGATATATACATATATGGGATGATTATAATCAAAATTGGGAAAGAGAAGATCAAAATGTGTTTGTAATTCTGAAAATTTTAGATAATCAAGTAAGTATTACATTAGAATTTATTAATAAGGAATAATAAATGTGTTATTTCGTAAGAGTTTCATTTTTTAAAAAAATTGTAATACAAATTAATCACATTGTACCGCACCATTAATGTGATACCAATCATTTAAAAGAGTAAATACTAGTTAAAAATTTTATTTTTATTAATATTATTCATTTTATTATATTACAGATTGCAATACCTCATGAAGTTCGCGGAATAACTCAAGATCCAGAAACAAAGAATTATATGGGGATTTTGAATAATATATATGGAAAATATGTGTGTAATACAATGCGTTTTCAACAAAATTTCAAAAATTGGACTAGTGGTAATAATGACATCGATAAATTTATACAAGATGCTCAAAAATCATATACAAATAATGTATTAGAATGGATACCTTATGATAGATTTTATGAAATTAAATATATTGCAAAAGGTGGGTTTGGAAAAGTATATAGAGCAAAATGGATTGATGGTTACATAGACGAATGGGATGATTATAATCAAAATTGGAAAAGAAAGAATCAAAACATGGTCATAGCTTTGAAAAGTTTAAATAATTCAAAAAATGTTACATTGGAATTTATGAATGAGGTAAATTAGTTAATTATTACTCAATATAAGTTATTTAATTATTGGTATTTATACTTATTTATAATATACAGATTACATTACATTACAAAATAAATTCGTACAAGTGTATTATTAAACTTTATGGAATAACTCAAGATCCAAAAGAAAAAAATTACATTATGGTTTTAGATTATGCAGAGCATGGGAATTTACGAAATTTCCTAGATATAAAATATAATTATTTAAATTGGAATAATAAGATCAGCTATTTACATAAAATTGCCCATGGACTTAGAGATATACATGAAAAAGAATTAATTCATCGAGATTTGCATATTGGTAATATATTAAGGTTTAAAAACCACACTTGTATAACTGATATGGGATTATGTAAACCTGCAAATTATAATGCACCAGAAAATGCAAAAAACAAAATATATGGTATTTTACCTTATATTGCTCCTGAAATTTTACGTGGACAAAATTATACCAAAGCTGCGGATATTTATAGTTTTGGTATAATTATGTATGAAGTAATTTCTGGATTACCTCCATATTATGATGTAGGTCATGATATAAATTTAGCAGTAAAAATTTGTAAAGGACTTAGACCAAGGTTTAATATCAAAGTACCCAAATTGATAGTGCATCTAATCAAAAAATGCTTGGATGCAAATCAATTTAATCGACCAAAAGCAGAAGAAATCGAAAAAACTTTAGGCAATTGGTTTAGAGAATCATATGATCCTAAATCTAATGGTTATGCAGAGATAAACAATCAAATAGAAGAAGCAGAAATAATTAATAAAAAATCACTGATTAATAATAGTACTACTAGTCTAGGAATATCATACAAAACACATTCAGAAGCAATTTATACCAGTAGATTACTTAATTTTAGTAATCTTCCAGAGCCAAAAAATTCTGATGATTATTATGAAAAAAATAATAATATAATTAGCATGAAATTTTCAGGTATTTATTGATAAAAATTTCATATTAATTTGAAAAGATGCTAATAAGATTTAATTATCAAATAAAATCCTGATAATAATAATATTCTTGAGTTAAATAATTCTGATGAATTTTACAAAAAAAAATGATATGATTAGTATAGGTGTTAATTATCAAAAATATTCAAATTATCATTTAAAAATAGTACTAATTTTTTTATTCATTAAATAGAATCTCTGCAAATTGATATTTCTCGACTGAATATTAGTAAAGATGGTAACTATTTCTTAGATACAAATAAAAACAATGTTATTATAAGTATAATGTACTTATTTTATTTGTTTATTTTATAGACCAAAATAGCAAATCTGAAGGCAAAGAAAAAATTTAGACCAATTATAACCATATTTAGTGTAGAATTTATATACTATATATTATTTTTTTTCTCTATTATAATTATTATAATTTAAAATTTCAATTATCATTAATCCTTTTTATTTCCAGTAGTCAGTGAACTGAAATTTTTGATTAATTTGATAAAGTTATAAATATGATAAAATGAAAGAATACTAGGAGCGAGTAGGCATTGAAATAATGTTAAACAAAATTTTAAGTAATACTGGCCTTATTATTGGGTAACTTGCATGTATTTATTCATTTATCTTATTAATAAAACCATATGGTATGTCTTGATAATATAATTTATAAGTTTTTCTAATTTTATCTGATGTTATGCTTTTTTGTTATCAATTCTTTAATTGCTGTTATAACCTTTGGTTTCATACCATTGGTAATATTTATTATAATTGTTTTCACAATTAGTAAATGTGTTATCTAGATAAAATTTACAACATTATCATTGTAATACTATATAGTATATCAGTTGCTTTATTATATCCTTTTCATAAAGTGCATAAATTGAATACATGATATGTAATTCTCTTTCCATGAAAGATGGTTATAAATTTATATTTTTGTTTTAAATATTCTCTCAAATTTGTAACCAATTTTCTAATTACAAGTTTATAATTTCCATCTAATTGGTCTTTAGTTGCCATAACATTGTGCCATAATTGTTGTCCATTTGTTAACTAGTGTTAGGTGAGATTTGGCCTAAGAAGGTTTAAAATATTAAAATTGGATTTTTTTTAAAAAATATTCTTTTTAATTACATACCTCATCAAACCAACTTCTATTAGTTCTTTCAACAATTTCTAACTTTTAGTATAACTTTCATAGTTCCATATCTTATATATCTTATATAATATATATATTATATACATATTTCTAATTGTTGCTCCTTAGAATTCCATTCATAACGTTCCATTCTGTTTCACAAATTTCAGAGTAATTACCATTAATTAAATATCCAATATTTAGACTTGGAGCAAGTGATTTCATTTAATATTTCTGCATTAAATAATCAATATTATTATTTCTAATTTAAAAATTTTGCTTTTAAATAATTTCTAATACAATATTCACAATATAATTTTGCTAAATATTCTTGCTTGATAATTTTCACAAACAGTGTTGTCAAATGACACTGAAATGACATTGAAATGACCCTATAAAAAAGGAATGTTTAGAATATATACGTAAAATATACAATATACATAAAATGTCTATAGAATGTCCATAAAATATATAAAAAATATACAAAATGGGCTCACTGTATATAAAATGTACAAAAAAGTATATGAGTCCCCTTTGCATATATCCTATGTAATCTGGACATTCTATAGACATTTTATGTATAATGTACATTTTATGTTTATTTTATCTATGTTTTCTGAACATTCCTTTTTTATAGTAGGGTGACATCAAATGATATTAAATGACATCGATTTTACTATGAAAAAGTATGAGAAATGACAAATGTCATTTGAAAAATGGGCAAATGACATGGCAATTTAACAACACTGTTCACAAATGCTTCTTTTCACTTCATTAAAACAAATATATAAATTCATAATACAATGTAAGATCATTTGTCTAAATTATCATTATAATCAGTTAATGTACTGTATAATGTATATGTGCAGTATGGGCTAAACATGTCAAATGGATGACATAATCATAACTTTTGAACAAAAATTCAAGAATATGTCCATTTATATTTTTTTAGCTCGGAGTGGGGATTTCTGTTTGTATCACGATCATAAATAATCATTACAAAAATCAGGCTAATACTGAACGGACTATCATGCACTACAATTAATATAATGTTATTAAAAAATGACATCACAAATTAAGCATTTTGGTTAATCACATTTATATTCATGCAAACATTCTTTCAACAATTTTGATAGCATATTTGAGTTTATTTCAAAAATATTTAAAAATTAAAATTTATTTTATTATCAAATAAATTTAAAAGAACATAATGTATTAAATTATAATATGAAGTTATGCTATCAAAAAAAAAGTCAATCAATTTTAAACCTAATTTTTTTTTATAACCAAACTACAGTATCTGTCTATCTGCGCTTATTATTATTGTTAAAATAGCTTTAATTTTTTACATTTTGCTGAGTACAATTCAGCTGCTTTTCTGAAGTGAACATGATACTATTATAATATTGAAAATGTATAACCATTGGATCAAAGGAAGCTTATATTTATATCACCAGCAGTGGTAATTAAAAAACATGCCTTTGATAATTTGTGTAATATAAATGTGTTTAGCTATAAACTCATTTTTACAGTTTACTATGAAACTTAAATATTAATTATCATTGATAACAGAGGTTGGAACCGGTTAAAATGATTAATCGGTTAAAAAACAATTTATAACCAGTTAAAATGCTGAAAATATTTTGTAATTCTGGCCAAATTTACAGTGCCGGCCAGAATTATAAATCACAGGACTTCAGACAAAAGTTTATAAGAGAGCTACACATACCAGCAGTGGAATTTTTGTGTTATATAAAATTCATTACACAGACCGAAATTTATAGTGCCGGTCAGACAATTTCAGCTTGAATTTCGGCCAGAGTTTCGTTTTGAACTGATAGATTTTTGGTCTGCCGGGATTAAAAATATATTTGATGCTAATCCTGGCCGAATTTTAATGCTGACTAGGATTGAGTTTAACATTTCGGACCGGTTCCAACCTCTAATAACAGAAAATATAATCTCGCTTCTATTATTTAGTTAGAGTTTATATATGATGCTCAATAATGTATTTTCTGACTAAACCCAATTTTATATTTAGAAACACAAATTTTATACCAAATCAGATTTGTTAAATAACATAATATGTAGTAAATCTAAATATTCAAAAAAAAATTTCATTAAAACAATTGGCGGGAAGTTGTAATATTTTAACAAAATGGTAAATAATATAAATAATATAACAAGAATCAAAAGAAAAGAATATATTTAATTTATAATGTCTTTAAACTACATATCAATAAAAGATATATATAGTATAGTAATAAAAGAAATATCAAATGAACTAACTCAAACATTATTATTAATTGATTCTAGATTCTTATTATTTTGCTTTAAAAATATCAAATATTTAAATAATTCAGAATTATTTTTATAAATTGAATTATTTATATCAGAAAACAATTTTTCATTAATAGTAGAAGTTGCATAGACAGATAAATACTTTATAGCAAAATGGTATAAAATAGGAAATTTTTCTTTTCTTTCTTTCCACCATGTAAAAGGGTTGCTATCCAAATCAATTTCTTCCAAATGTAAATATTCAGAAACCTCAACAGCACGTATTGTAGATGATGATTTCTTTAAACTAGCTAAGATTGAATTTGTCCTCTTTTGTTTTTGCTCATTTTCATTTATATGATTAGTTTTGGTTTCTGTAACTGATTTCATTTCTTTATACTTTTCATGTAATAAATTTTCAACTTCATATCTTTTTGATGTAGATATAAAGGATAATCTTTTTATTCTAGGATCTAAAATGCTAAAAAGAATCAGATTTGGATCTAATAAATCTTTCCAATAATGATCAATAGCAACAGAAAGATTGAGCTTTATCTTATCAATAAGGCCAGTACAATCCACAGGTTCATTAATTTGAATTCTATAGTTATTCTTATTAGAATCCTTCGCTTCTTGACCTTCATCTTCAAAATTAATTTCCACTGTATTCACATCTTCTGAATAAAATTTATTCTTAATCTCAAGTAATAAAGGACTAATTAAAGAATAAGTACAATTTCCTTTCAAAAGCTCAATAATTTCTGAAAATGGGTCTAAAATTGATTTAAGTTCCTGAATTAATTTCTCTTCATCTTGGGTCAACCTGATTTTTTCAGATTTTATTAAATCTTTTTTGGCAAGATTTTCAAAATCCCATTGAGTTGGAAAGTTCATAACAGTTTGTAAAAGTTCTGCAGAATTCTATAATATATATATTTAATTATTAATACAATTTCTTAAATTATTATAAGAATACTTAAATGTTACTTAATATACTTACAATTTTCTCATTATCCTCTTCAAGAAATTCATTTTGCTTTAAACAATCTGCATAATACTTAGCACGTGCTATTAATACTTCAGCTGGTTTAATTGACTTTTCAATTATTAATTGTAACGTATGTGATGTACATCCTAACCAATTTACATTTTCCATATCAAGAATTGCCTTTTTAATATTACTTCTATTAGTGGTTGTAATAGTAAATATTAAATCACGAATTTTCCATCTGGATAATATATCTTCAAAAGCATCCAATATATATTCTGAAGTATAGGGATATTTGATATAAGCAATATCTAAAGTAATTTCATGCAATTCAAATTTTTTATCCAAAAATGAGCATGTTATACCTAAATAACCTTGACTATTTTTAACTGTCCAGATATCTACTGCAAGAGAAATAGATGTAGCATTATTTTTGATAAATTGTTGAAGTTGTAAAAATGAAGAATTATAGGATTCATAAACGATTGAATTTATAGTTTCTTGACATGGCATAACAAAAGCAGGATCAAGATTATAAATAAATTGATTAAATCTTGGATTTGTAATAGCGTTAATAGATTGAGAATCATCTATTATCCAATCAGTAAATAATTTCCATAATTTTTCTTGTTTATCTTCAGGATGCTTGTTTGGTTCTAATACTTGTTGTTTTTTGAAAGTTTTTGGCTATGGAAAGAAGATTTGGTGATTATTAATTTATTTTAAATTACAAATTATTTAATATTATATTAACAATTATTCAATTAATTATTAAAAAACAAGCCTTGCTTACTTTTGTGATGTTGTGACAGTTTATTAAATGAATTATTGCATTTTTAATTAGCTCATCACTTATGACATAAGTTTTGCCACAAGGAGAATCATCAGAATCTTTCACTATACAAACCATTAATTTGCAAAGTGTACCATTTATTTCCTTGGTTTCTCCTTTCCAATATTTCAAAATCCATTCATCGGCAGCATTACCTACACTGTACAGTGCATCAAGAAGCTGTTCTTCATCAAAAATACTTGAATAATCACCTTATTTGGAAAAGGATGTTAAAAATTGAACAAAATAATAAAAATCATAAAAAAACAAACATTAAGAATGTCAACCCTTTTAAATACTCACCCATAGCATATTTACGAGTCCATTCCCTAACAGTAGCTTCATAGCGATCATAATCATCCTTGTATAAACGTGATATTTCTGGACTTACATCTATTACACAATCTGATTGAAAAGCATTTAAAAACGTTTATACAAAATTATAAACTTAATAAAATCATTATATTTAAATTAATATTAAAGATTAATTCAAAAGTAAGAACTCCCATTTATTTTTAACTTGTTTATTGTTAAAATTATTTTTAATTGACGGTATCAAGCAAATATAAATATGGATGATAATATAAAATAGTAGTATACCTGGATTTGGATCAGTCAAAAATGAAACAATTGACAAGAGTGCTTGATAAAATAAAAGATTTAATTAAAGATTAATGTTTATTATAATGTAAAACATTTGTTATATTAAATTTTCTAAAATTACCACCCGCAATATTCAAGTAAGGACGCCAATTGTCCATTAAAATATCCAAGCATATAAATCCATTTCTATCGATATTTGGATGGTAGATTTTTGTTATAAATTTTACCTAATATAATATACATGAATAAATATATTATTGAAATTTACAAAACTGTATAAATAAAACATACCATTGGTGGACACATTGGATAATCTGTTGGAATATTTATATCAAGGAGAAATACACCACCCTCATATGGAGTGTCAGGCTAATAATTTAGAAAAATAGTTGGATTAAAATTAGCCGCATTTATATTTGAACATAAGCTGTTAAAAATACATACAGGACCCGTTATTTTTGCTTCAAAATGACGTAAATTGCCTTGAACCAAACAAACACTACTAATATATGGTGGCGGGTTCGAATATATTCTCTCAGTTTCCTAGTATGTGATATACAAATATAAAATAGCAATGAGAGTGAATTAATTAGTCGCTACTGAAAAAAAAAATTTCATCTACGTAAAATGAAACTAAATGAATAACAATAAACGCTCATACTTTGATAATTCTTTTACTAAGCATTTTGTCACTAGAAGTAAAGTGATAAAATGCGAGAAGATTGTCTTCTTTAATACGTAAAAGTTTGGTTTAAAATATTTCCATTGTTCATGAATTTTTTTTTTTCAATGAACCCTAAATTGGAATTTCATTTATGTACTGTATGTGCATGTGATGATCAAATAAATTTTGGTCATAATCATATGAATTTAAAATATTTATAGTAAGTATGTTTTATTTATTTTTAATTTTTAATTATTTTATAATGACAATTAATATTAAATTAATTTATACAAATTATAAAATAGTTCTTCGATGCTGCGCCACATTTCAATCCAACATTTGGTTTTAGAGAAAAAATTATTGTTGAATGAATTTCATTAAGTTAAAAACATAATTAATCATCCATATATTTAAATATTAAATCTACTAAAATGTGTTTGTTTGATTATGTATATAAAAAAATTTTTAATATTAATGGAAAACCATGACTATTACGATTTTTTAATGTGTACTATGACATCATTTACTAAAAACGATTAAATCACCTTAAATAAGTAAAAATAATATTAGTCAAAAAGTATAAATTAGTTTGAATCAATCAAAAGTAAAAAACTAAAAGAACACTTTGAAAAATAGAACTGGATTGTTGGAATTTTTTTAATTCTTATGAAATATTTAATAGTCATTATAAAATTAAAAAAAAATATGAAGTTATGTTCGTAATTTATTAAATGATAATTTTCACTTTAGATTTAGATTTTATTATTTTTAAATTAGTGTTAATTGACTGGAAGAATGTCATGTGATAAACATTACGTGATCAGATATTGCCAATCGAAAACGCTTATGATGACGAGCTTAAGGTAAGCCTGAGGTAAATTAGCGGAACCTCCTCTTTACAAATCCTTTATGAAGAAATACAAATTTTAATAAAACTCTTTTTATTTAAAAACCTGAATTTAGTAAATTTTATTCCTATTGCAATGTACGATAGATAAAAATTTAATTAACATTAGTGTGCAATATAATAAAACCATGGTTTTTTTTTCATTAAAAATTTTTTTAATGGGCAATATTAATAATAATTAATTTCAATTTCTCAAAATAACTTTTATTTCGAAATTCCGATTATTTAATATAATTTAAGTCAAAGAACTAAAAAATTTATTGTTTCAGCGAGATAGTTTATCTAATTGATTATCCGTTAAATCATCCAGCTGAAGGAATTCATTAATACTTTGATGAGATATTTATTGTATATTTAAAGTTTGTCCTAAATAATAAAGTTATTTGTGACGCAGTAAACTATAATGTCATGTGATCCAAAGAACAAAAGATGTGAAGTTATAAAAGAAAAATTGTGAAGATAAAATATCCAAATATCCAATGTTAATAATCGTTAAAAAGAAAATACATTGTAAATAAGTTGTAATAATATCAAATTAATTGCAAAATTATAAAAGCTTAATAATCGATTTAGTTTAATAATCGGTTAATATATAATTTTAGTATTTAGAAGCATATTTATTTCCTCTTATAAAATGTTACATTATAATCAGAATAGAGAAAATGCAATATTATTTTTTTATAACCACCTAACGCTAATATTATTATTATTACTCAATTCAAAAATGATGGAAAAACCATCAAAGATCATTTTATTTCAATTCAAGTAGACTAATGTAATTTGATTATTTTAATAAATACTTACGTAATACTAATGAAGGTTCGTAAGGATTTAGAAATTACAGTACGTAAATTAAAAATATTACATGAAATTTATAATTCCGCCGAAATTATAAATTTTGCTGTATTTACTTACGAGCTGTACTTTTCTAATCTTAAAATCCATATTTGAGTATAACTCAGTAAATGGCTTTATCTATATAAAATATGATTTAGAACAATTTCTTTTCGCCTATTTTGCCTAGTAATTACAATGTTATATCATAATTGTTCATAGAATAACCAAATGATACCAATGTTTATTGAATAAGAAGCGATTGCAAAAGTCGATTCATTTAAAAATTTTAATAGATAAGTAAATTAGGAGAAAATTTCGTTAAGTAATCAAATCCACGAAATATTAAAAATCATATATTTTGTATTATCTTAAATAATAAATTAAAAGGAATTTTTTTAGGGACCATATAAAAAAATGTTCGTGAAATGAAGATATTTATTTCATTTAAATAACTGAACCATATTATTCTACAAATACTTTTTTTTTGAATTTTTTTATTTTTTACAAATGAAATGGTATTTGATTATATTTCACGATTAAGTAAGTTAAATATTAAAATTTTAAGATAATTTTTTTTTTATTTTCCAATTTCAGCATTTGGATAATGATCATTAGTTGAAAATCTGTATGTTAATATATGTCTTATCAAAGTAATTTTTTCATTGCCAATAGATAAATATTAAACTATTTATTATTTATTAGTATATGTAGACAGCTAATTTAATGTAACTATTACTCTGAATTATTACTTATTTGTTTTTATTTGACTTTCCACATACCGTATATTCAGTAACCTCAATCGCATATTTTTTTTGTGAAAGTTTCGCCATAAATAACATTTTAAAATGATTAGATTATCGCAACTTTAACCCCAAAAGCACCCTGCTATCATAATGATCTTGTACCACCATATCAACTTTCTCTATTACTTTTATTGTGGACAAATTTCAAAATTCATTAAATATAATATTCATGTTAAAAATTATCCAATAAATGACTAGGATCTATCATGATTCTATCATTCAAATATTCTATGTTTTATTATAATATTGTACGTAGATAGATCTTCAGAAGAAAAGTTGAATCAAATAATAAAAACAGATTAAAAGTTTATAATATTGTTGAATATTAATATAAAGTTAAACAAATTATATATTATTGACTAAAAAAATTATACATAAAAAAGTGGATATTACTTTATATAAAATCTGTACTGCAAAAAATAAAAATAATTATGGACTCATAAAACAATCTTGACTCAATGCAAATTTAACGGATTCTGGAAATTTTACAAAGAAAATTATATTACCAAAGTTTACTTTGTTAAAATGACTTGCAAATAGAAAGATTGCAATATAAAGTATGGATAAAATTTTCAGATTTTTATAGAAGCAAAAGTTTTTTAATACAATCTGAATTGATATTTGCTTGATGATATACTTACTGTATTATCTTATAAATTTTTCGATTCTGAGAGTTCAGGTTACAAAATATTGGCTAAATGCAGATCTCTACTTCCAAAACTTTGCACAAGATAACTAACTGACGTGTCATTTTTTACGTTACAGATTTACAAAGTCTGATAATCTTAGATTATGAATTATTTTCAAGTTAATTACAAGTCAACATTATATATGAGTCTCATTGAATTATATATTTTGTATAATACAAGTGGTGATAATTTTGAATTTGTCAAGTGATACAAAATTTATTAACTATTTTAATAATCTATCATTAGGTTATCAATTTAATTTTACCTAGAAATTATCTGATATATAAGATTACGTGGCTGTTAATATAACCAAACATAAGTTTACGTAGGTTTACATAAAGCAAATTTACAAGACTTACGCACTTACGCAAAGTTTCATCATACCGTAGCGTTACATCTAAAAAACTTCCATTATAATTTTATATTTAACGAACAATTAATATTTTATGATATTTTTTTTTCGATGTTGCAGTTATAATATAGCTTATTTATTCAAGCAAAAATAGAATCATTATCTATTATTTGAAGTTTATGTGAAATATCCCAATTAAATGTTTATATAATTACGAAAATAATATCGATATTAAAGATCAATTATTTTAACAAGCAATTTTTAGTTAATTTAATTTTATTGAAGTATTAGAAATATAACTTAAATTAAATAATCTTGTATTTATATGAAATTATTATGATTTTATTTTAATTTCATATATAATTTTGTTGAGAATTCAGCTGCCTAAATGATCGGCATTCCCGGAATTATTGGCTGAAATTGGTTTTTCTTTTATGCCGATCAATTGCGTAACAAGTTATTTTATTGATTAACTATATATAGAATTTTTAAATCAAATTTTTTGTGTTACATATGCTGCATAAGGGGCTTATTTGAAATAAAATTTATCCGAACTCCGCAAATTTTATTTTTAAAAAAAAATTTTTTACGTTCATTATATGTTAACGTTATCCTTGAATTTAATAAATAAATTGTAATCTATATACATATAATGGAAGTATCAAAAATGAATCCTAAAGAAAATAAAAGAAATTTATGGAACATTGTAGATGGTGATGAGTATCAGGTAAAACATTTCATTTATTATTAATAATATGATATTATTAAATTTTTAGTAATTTTAATAATTTTTTTATCATTTATTTTAAAAGCTACATGTTACAATTTCTGCTATTAGTTCAACTACTGAATCAGCAAAAGAGGTAGATAATAAAATAGTTTATATGGAAGATTTAGAAAAAAGAAAACAAGTATATGGAATATGTGGAGAATGTAATGAACCTGGCACAGGACAATATTGGTGTCAACCTTGTAATGCTAAAAGATTTAAGGATAACTTTAAAAATTGGACTAGTGGAAATAAAGATATTGATGAATTTATACAACAATCACAACTTAATGCTGTGCATTATAAAAGATATCTTGAATGGATACCCTTTGAAAATTTTAAAGATATTACTTATATTACCAGAGGTGGATTTGGTAAAATTTATTCTGCTGAATGGCCTGAAGGATATATTGCTCATTGGGATATTGAAAATCAAAACTGGATAAGGTTTAATAACACTAAAGTTGCATTAAAAAGTTTGGATAATTCTTCTTTTATAAGTACAGAATTTTTAAATGAGGTAATAATTAAAATAATGAATTAATTTATTACATAAATTTTTGTTTATGAATCTTAAAATTTTCTTCCTTCAATATTTTTATTAGATTAAATCACATCTTCAGATTTATGTTTGGGATGTTATTCAATGTTATGGAATAACTCAAGATCCGGATACCAAAAATTATATGATGGTTTTACAATATTGTAAATATGGAAATTTGAGAAATTACTTTCTAAATAATGAATCAAGTCATTATTCAAAAATTATACATTTAAAGGGAATTGCAAGTGGACTTCTAGATATCCATAATGCTGAAAAAGTTCATAAAGATTTTCATTCAGGCAATATATTATATCTTAGTGGAAATGTTCCATATATAAGTGATTTAGGAATGTGTCAACCAGCAAATAATGAAGAACAATCAGCTAAAAAAGAAGGAGTTTATGGAGTATTACCCTATATGGCACCAGAAGTTTTACGTGGATATCAATATACCAAAGCATCTGATATTTATTCATTTGGAATAATTATGAATGAACTTATATCTGAAGAAACTCCTTATAATAATATTCCTCATAATCCTGCTTTAGCTATTAAAATATGTAAAGGACTTAGACCAAATATTTTTAAATATACACCAAAATTACTTGCAGATTTGATTACGAAATGTTGGGATGCTAAAGCAGAAAATAGACCAACTGCTAAAGAATTATATCAAGAACTTGAAAAATTGTTTGAAGATTATGATGATAGTGATCCTCAAATAATTGAATATGATGATAAAATCAAATTAAACAGTACAAGTGAAAAAAGATCTAATAACATTCAAACACATCCACAAGCAATATATACTAGTAGACTTTTAAATTTCAAAAATCTTCCAGAACCAGTAAATTCAGGTAATTTAATTTCTTTATTTTGATAACAAGAAAAAATGGTTTACATTACTAATAACTTTATTTTTTAATAGATGCTATTCAGCCAACATTAAGTGAGTAGTAATTATTTCGGTTATTAAACAATTTAATTAATAATATTTATATTGATTTTAATATCATGTTAATTAATTTATAGATTCAGAATGTTTTGATTGTCAATTAGACGAATCAGGTAAGATATTTATTCTTTTGTTCTTTACTTTATTAATACTTACTAATTTATTTATTTTATAGATCTTAATGAAATTAATCAAAATGAAGAAAATAATATTGAATGAGTTTTTCTTTCATTTTTATAAGAATCAAAGAAATTAGTTTAATTAAATTATTTTATTAAATTACAGTAGCCTTTTATAGTTATTATTTATGGTTTTTGTATACAATATTTTGGTTTAATAAAAATATATTAAATTGGTTTGTTATTAGCTGATCATTTGGGCAAATTAATTTATCTCCAACTATTCAAAATATAAATAATAACTTCATTCCTGACATAAAAAATTTAACATCTATGAATGTACTGTAACTCATACTATTTTAAGGTATCATTCTAATCTTGATTCAACTTCTAGATGTAATAAAATTCCTTAGCAATATTTTTTCTAAAAACTACTGTAAGTGTTGGATTTAAATGCAGTGTGACGTTAAAAGATTGGATAATTTATATAATAACTAAAATAATGAAGACTAGATAAAATCATACTAACTATAAAAGTTTAAAATTTCATGTGATAATGTTAGCTGACGCAAATCGACACCTGAACCCTGAGGCACACCATTAAAAATTCCGTTTTTAGAATCTTTTAATAATTGTTTTATGATGAGATTAGTTTGAAAATTGTCAAATATTATTAATTCATTGTATCAATCGTGCATATGTTCAATTGGATAAAGAAAATTATCTCGTAAAAGCGATAGTTACTCTTTGACTTGTAAATTATGACTAGCAATCAACATAAAAGTCATTATTCTATGCAGTAACGGTAATCTACAATATTGAACTTTTCTTATATTATCCGTTTATTCAATTTGTTTATTCCCAAAATAACAATTACGATGTCTTCAAGGTATTACTTTAGCTGAACTGTTCAAGATACTACATAATGCATCGTAAGTGCGTTGGTCTGAGACTCTCTCATTACAATAATAAGTAAATAATAGTGGGTTTAAAGCTTTAAATTTCATAATATTTCAACCTAAGTCAAGCAAATAGTCATTAGATATTATTTACACTAATGTATTTATATATAGCTATCTAAAATGGTTTCCATCATCAAAACCCTATCAAATTGAATTTTATATTAAATTTTATATTATTTATTACATGAAAAAGCTAAGAATGATACTTATTACAATAATACAAATTATATTTATTTTCAAAACTCTTATAAATTGACGAACATATTTATAAAGAATTATTTCATTTTTTTCGGTAGTTATCCAAAAATTATAAATAACAGATCTACATTAAATGTGGTAATTATTATTTTTAAAATTTTAGTATTCTTTTTAGAAACACTCATTTATCATAAGCTTTTACACATCTATTCAGGGCCAGAATTACATAATGTCGTCTGGTATTTCAAAAAGGAAGGAACTCCACATTATTTTGCATAATTCCATGCAAACCCCGTATTGTTACCTTTTTGTGCATTGCTTGAGGGTCCCGCAGACGCCTTGTCTCCAAACAAAAGAGAGTTTATTAGTAAGGCTTTGTTTCTACCCGTTCTACCCGTTCTATCCGAATATATCCGAATTTGAGTAACACATGAACAACCTGGATATTTCTTTTTTTAATTTATCCGGATCGACGCTGCAGTCAATGTTAAACCGTCTAATTATCTACGTCGTCAAATTGTTTGTGTTTATTATTTTCTCATTATAATAAAATTTCGACATAAAATCATTTTCGGCAAATAATTTGTGTTACATACAAACAAACAAAATCATACGTCGTCAAATTTGTTTATATTTATTATTTTCATTTTCGCCAAATAATTTGTGTTACGTACAAACAAAAAAGTCATACGTCGTCACTCGTCAAATTGTTTATGTTTGTTATTTTCGTACTATAATTATTTTTTCGTACTATAATAAGATTTCTTAATAAATCATTTTCGTCACATAATTAATTTTCATTTTTATAACTCATGTCTAGAAAAAAAAAATGAATTTTATTTTTTCTAAAAAAACTTTGCATATTTTTTATGTCTTTGTAATAGGAATTTTTGTCATCAAGATTGATTCATTTACTGGAGAACGTGTTGGTCATGCTTCAGTAGTTATAGGTTCCAAATTGTATTTTTTTGGTGGAATCAAAATTAATTCATTTTGTTCAGATGAAATATTTTATCTTGATGTCTCTAAAACATTTAGTATTGAATCACCACCATGGGTAGACCTTACAATACATGTAAAAATGCCATTTGGAGGTGCAATGAATACTGTGTCATTAGTAACTATTAATGATGAACCTATTGTTTATCTTTTTGGTGGAGTAATGTTAGATCCAATTACAGGTGAAGATCTATTTGTTTCAAACACTCATACGTTCAACCCAAAAACATTAGAATGGAAGATTCCATTTATTAAAGGTAAAGAACCTGAAAGAAGAAATATACGTGGAGCTAGTGATGATACTGGAAAAATTTATATTTTTAGTGGATTTTATGATGCTTATTTATACTCAAACACTGTTCATTTTTTTGACGAAATGTTAATTTTGGATACGTTTAATTCAACGTGGTCATATTCTACTGCACCGAATATGCCAATTAGACGTGCTGGATATAGTGCAACTATGTTAAAAAATGGTGTGATCGTATATATTGGAGGATCGATAACTGAACAAGAACTAACAATTAATATTAATAATATTGTTCTTTATGATACAAAACTTGATACTTGGTCAACAATGGTATGAGCAAAATTAATTTATAAAATTTTAAAGCTATTATAATATAATTAATTTTAATTATAATAATTATAATATTATTTTTTTTTTTTTTTAGATTGCAACGAATACTAGTTTAATGGATTCTCGTTTTTTTCATTCAGCTGTATTGGGTAAAATATTTACAATTGAACTTTTTTCTTTGTTGCATAATATATTATCATTCTTTTATTGTGAATATTCTAATACTTTATGTTTTTTTTTTAAGATCCTGATGAAAATATTATAGTCTATGGTGGAAGAAAATCAAAAGTTGGTTTTGCAAAAGTTGAACCACCTGTAATTGTTTTAAATACTCGGAAAACTCCTTTTGAATGGACAGCTCCATTAATATCCTCGAATGTTGATTCTGTGATATCAACAAGTGGTCATACGGCCAATTTAATTGGAAATTATATGATTGTAGCATTTGGTAAACAAAATTTTATTTATAATATTATCTTTATAATTTTATTATTAATTAATAAATACAATTATAGGGAACATCACCGAATTACATTCACATGATAAAATGTATAATTCAAGAATGTATATAATGGATATAAGAAATTATACATGGGTTGAAACATTTGAAGTAATAGAAAACACAAAAAATAAAACAGAAGAATCACCAACATCGACATCTGGAAACATAACGAATGTATATTGTGATTGGAGTCATTATTGGAGTTATAGTTATAATATTAAGTATTATTGGACTTTTAATTTATAAGAAACGTGAAAATGAAGAAAATAGGGTCAAATATCTTGAGCCTGTTCCAAATGAATAGCAAAATTAAGGTGGTATAATCAAAAGGTTCAAAACATTATGTTATTATATATTATTACTTTCAATTTAATTCTTTTTTTTTATTCATAATTCAAACTAAAAGTATAATACTATGAAACAATACAGTATCATTAATAATCAAAGCAAGAGTTTTTTTGATGTTTGTACAATTTTTACTATTTGAGATATGCATTGGAATCATTCTTTTATAAGTTAATTTCAATTTACGAGAGTATTTAAGCAGTATTTAGGTGGATATTTAACGACACTCTCAAATAAGTTTTTTTCATTTAAATCTTCTAAGGTTTCTAATTAATTATTTTATGACTAATAAAAAATTTTCTAATATCCGGACAGAACTGAATTATAGAAAATTTTAATTAATCACCCAAGCTTCTAAATTTTATTTTTGAATTACTGTATTGAAATTTTAAATTTTGTTTTTGGCAGTAAGTAAGTATAATTGTCATAAATCAGCAAATTTAAGAATTTAATAATGGTTTATAGTTTAAGATCTGATCATGGATTTCTAAATCTTGTAAACCTTAGCAATTCCCAATTTGTTTATAAAATCAAGACATCGAAAAATTTTATTAAAATATTTTAACAAATTTAATTAATTAAAATTACAAATAATTCAGTC